>NC_090921.1:237894754-237899754 GCF_040938575.1 Ambystoma mexicanum
CAGAGGAGGGGAGACCATGAGGCAAGGTGGGAGATGGGGGCAAGAAGTGAGAAAAAAACTAATCGCAAGCTAGGGCAGGATTCGGAAAGTGAAGCCGAAAAGGGGCTTAGCATGCAGCCCAGGGGTTTCTTTGACTGTCCTAAGCCCACAGGGACTTTGCCGTCCTCAGCTCATGAGACTTGAGATGGGTAGCTTGATTTGCTGAGGAAATGCGGGATGACAGATTCAACTCTGGAGTCAAACATAGCCCGGAACTATCGCCATAAACTGAGTTTTAAGCCTGGTGCCGATAAAAAGAAAGAAATTAGCCTTAGATCGGGCAAGCCGTTTGACAGGGGAAAATGAGACCCCCCTAGGCCAGCTAGGTGGTCGCTGGATGCTGTGCAGACATCAGCAGCTGTTCATTTCATGCCCTCACGTCTCCTCGTTAGTATAGTGGTCAGTATCCCCGCCTGTCACGCGGGAGACCGGGGTTCAATTCCCCGACGGGGAGGTTAAACCTTTTCTGGATTTTTTTTAGTTCTTGACAAATATTCTTGAAGATTAGGCTGAGTCAAGTAGGGAATGGGTGCCAAGAACTGACTCTTTAAGAAAAAAGCACCGGCAACGCTAGTCATCGTACAATATTTGTGCACAATTGCTTACATTAGGCGGCCGGTCCACTTTATTGAGTCCCCCTCAGCACCATTTAGTGCTCCTGTTGTCTGCGAAGTCCAAATTGTAACCCTGAATCAGTTCCTCTTCTGACCCTTTGTATCATGTTACATGACGAGTAATGATCACCTGTTAGCTTTATCCCTAATTATAACTCTCACTCTTTCCCTGCATCTAACCCTAGCTCTAATCCCATCATTAACCTCGGTCCGGGCACACGCGTGAACCCCTACTCTCATCTCAGCCTCTCCTGGTGATACATCACACCTGGGATCGTTTGCTCCCTGTGGGCTGTGGGAAATTTGCTACCAGCACGCCCTGGAAGTGGGGCTCATTCCGCTGCAACGGGAGGTCTTCCCAGGACGCGTCACAGCTCAACGCAAGAGCTCCTGGGTTTCGAAGGCTCTTGCAGCAAGCCTTCACAAAGCAGCAGGGAGCGCCGTTCCAGATGGGAAACTTGAGACTGGATGTCCAGAAAAGCAAGACGTCAGAAGCGAAACCTTTTTCCTGCAGGGTGTGGCATAACATCCGCTTGCTCATTGCGACAGAGGTGGCACTAATGAAGGAAGAGGTCAACGTTACGTTCTTCTTTAAAATGCAAGGCCAGGAAAAGTGGCAGCGGTGAGATTTGAACCCACGCCTCCGAAGAGACTGGAGCCTTAATCCAGCGCCTTAGACCGCTCGGCCACGCTACCTCCCTGCTAGTCGCCGAAAGCGGAACTTGACCCGTTGCCCGGCCCGCTTTAGTGCTTTGCCTTTTCTCCTTGGAAAGTCTGGAGACAGGCAGTGGAAGGGCAGGCAAACTGTCAGGTGCGCAGAGGAGGGGAGACCATGAGGCAAGGTGGGAGATGGGGGCAAGAAGTGAGAAAAAAACTAATCGCAAGCTAGGGCAGGATTCGGAAAGTGAAGCCGAAAAGGGGCTTAGCATGCAGCCCAGGGGTTTCTTTGACTGTCCTAAGCCCACAGGGACTTTGCCGTCCTCAGCTCATGAGACTTGAGATGGGTAGCTTGATTTGCTGAGGAAATGCGGGATGACAGATTCAACTCTGGAGTCAAACATAGCCCGGAACTATCGCCTTAAACTGAGTTTTAAGCCTGGTGCCGATAAAAAGAAAGAAATTAGCCTTAGATCGGGCAAGCCGTTTGACGGGGGAAAATGAGACCCCCTAGGCCAGCTAGGTGGTCGCTGGATGCTGTGCAGACATCAGCAGCTGTTCATTTCATGCCCTCACGTCTCCTCGTTAGTATAGTGGTCAGTATCCCCGCCTGTCACCCGGGAGACCGGCCGACGGGGAGGTTAAACCTTTTCTGGATTTTTTTTAGTTCTTGACAAATATTCTTGAAGATTAGGCTGAGTCAAGTAGGGAATGGGTGCCAAGAACTGACTCTTTAAGAAAAAAGCACCGGCAACGCTAGTCATCGTACAATATTTGTGCACAATTGCTTACATTAGGCGGCCGGTCCACTTTATTGAGTCCCCCTGAGCACCATTTAGTGCTCCTGTTGTCTGCGAAGTCCAAATTGTAACCCTGAATCAGTTCCTCTTCTGACCCTTTGTATCATGTTACATGACGAGTAATGATCACCTGTTAGCTTTATCCCTAATTATAACTCTCACTCTTTCCCTGCATCTAACCCTAGCTCTAATCCCATCATTAACCTCGGTCCGGGCACACGCGTGAACCCTTACTCTCATCTCAGCCTCTCCTGGTGATACATCACACCTGGGATCGTTTGCTCCCTGTGGGCTGTGGGAAATTTGCTACCAGCACGCCCTGGAAGTGGGGCTCATTCCGCTGCAACGGGAGGTCTTCCCAGGACGCGTCACAGCTCAACGCAAGAGCTCCTGGGTTTCGAAGGCTCTTGCAGCAAGCCTTCACAAAGCAGCAGGGAGCGCCGTTCCAGATGGGAAACTTGAGACTGGATGTCCAGAAAAGCAAGACGTCAGAAGCGAAACCTTTTTCCTGCAGGGTGTGGCATACCATCCGCTTGCTCATTGCGACAGAGGTGGCACTAATGAAGGAAGAGGTCAACGTTACGTTCTTCTTTAAAATGCAAGGCCAGGAAAAGTGGCAGCGGTGGGATTTGAACCCACGCCTCCGAAGAGACTGGAGCCTTAATCCAGCGCCTTAGACCGCTCGGCCACGCTACCTCCCTGCTAGTCGCCGAAAGCGGAACTTGACCCGTTGCCCGGCCCGCTTTAGTGCTTTGCCTTTTCTCCTTGGAAAGTCTGGAGACAGGCAGTGGAAGGGCAGGCAAACTGTCAGGTGCGCAGAGGAGGGGAGACCATGAGGCAAGGTGGGAGATGGGGGCAAGAAGTGAGAAAAAAACTAATCGCAAGCTAGGGCAGGATTCGGAAAGTGAAGCCGAAAAGGGGCTTAGCATGCAGCCCAGGGGTTTCTTTGACTGTCCTAAGCCCACAGGGACTTTGCCGTCCTCAGCTCATGAGACTTGAGATGGGTAGCTTGATTTGCTGAGGAAATGCGGGATGACAGATTCAACTCTGGAGTCAAACATAGCCCGGAACTATCGCCTTAAACTGAGTTTTAAGCCTGGTGCCGATAAAAAGAAAGAAATTAGCCTTAGATCGGGCAAGCCGTTTGACGGGGGAAAATGAGACCCCCCTAGGCCAGCTAGGTGGTCGCTGGATGCTGTGCAGACATCAGCAGCTGTTCATTTCATGCCCTCACGTCTCCTCGTTAGTATAGTGGTCAGTATCCCCGCCTGTCACGCGGGAGACCGGGGTTCAATTCCCCGACGGGGAGGTTAAACCGTTTCTGGATTTTTTTTAGTTCTTGACAAATATTCTTGAAGATTAGGCTGAGTCAAGTAGGGAATGGGTGCCAAGAACTGACTCTTTAAGAAAAAAGCACCGGCAACGCTAGTCATCGTACAATATTTGTGCACAATTGCTTACATTAGGCGGCCGGTCCACTTTATTGAGTCCCCCTGAGCACCATTTAGTGCTCCTGTTGTCTGCGAAGTCCAAATTGTAACCCTGAATCAGTTCCTCTTCTGACCCTTTGTATCATGTTACATGACGAGTAATGATCACCTGTTAGCTTTATCCCTAATTATAACTCTCACTCTTTCCCTGCATCTAACCCTAGCTCTAATCCCATCATTAACCTCGGTCCGGGCACACGCGTGAACCCTTACTCTCATCTCAGCCTCTCCTGGTGATACATCACACCTGGGATCGTTTGCTCCCTGTGGGCTGTGGGAAATTTGCTACCAGCACGCCCTGGAAGTGGGGCTCATTCCGCTGCAACGGGAGGTCTTCCCAGGACGCGTCACAGCTCAACGCAAGAGCTCCTGGGTTTCGAAGGCTCTTGCAGCAAGCCTTCACAAAGCAGCAGGGAGCGCCGTTCCAGATGGGAAACTTGAGACTGGATGTCCAGAAAAGCAAGACGTCAGAAGCGAAACCTTTTTCCTGCAGGGTGTGGCATACCATCCGCTTGCTCATTGCGACAGAGGTGGCACTAATGAAGGAAGAGGTCAACGTTACGTTCTTCTTTAAAATGCAAGGCCAGGAAAAGTGGCAGCGGTGGGATTTGAACCCACGCCTCCGAAGAGACTGGAGCCTTAATCCAGCGCCTTAGACCGCTCAGCCACGCTACCTCCCTGCTAGTCGCCGAAAGCGGAACTTGACCCGTTGCCCGGCCCGCTTTAGTGCTTTGCCTTTTCTCCTTGGAAAGTCTGGAGACAGGCAGTGGAAGGGCAGGCAAACTGTCAGGTGCGCAGAGGAGGGGAGACCATGAGGCAAGGTGGGAGATGGGGGCAAGAAGTGAGAAAAAAACTAATCGCAAGCTAGGGCAGGATTCGGAAAGTGAAGCCGAAAAGGGGCTTAGCATGCAGCCCAGGGGTTTCTTTGACTGTCCTAAGCCCACAGGGACTTTGCCGTCCTCAGCTCATGAGACTTGAGATGGGTAGCTTGATTTGCTGAGGAAATGCAGGATGACAGATTCAACTCTGGAGTCAAACATAGCCCGGAACTATCGCCTTAAACTGAGTTTTAAGCCTGGTGCCGATAAAAAGAAAGAAATTAGCCTTAGATCGGGCAAGCCGTTTGACGGGGGAAAATGAGACCCCCTAGGCCAGCTAGGTGGTCGCTGGATGCTGTGCAGACATCAGCAGCTGTTCATTTCATGCCCTCACGTCTCCTCGTTAGTATAGTGGTCAGTATCCCCGCCTGTCACGCGGGAGACCGTCCCCGACGGGGAGGTTAAACCGTTTCTGGATTTTTTTTAGTTCTTGACAAATATTCTTGAAGATTAGGCTGAGTCAAGTAGGGAATGGGTGCCAAGAACTGACTCTTTAAGAAAAAAGCACCGGCAACGCTAGTC
>NC_090921.1:237904754-237969754 GCF_040938575.1 Ambystoma mexicanum
GTCAACGTTACGTTCTTCTTTAAAATGCAAGGCCAGGAAAAGTGGCAGCGGTGAGATTTGAACCCACGCCTCCGAAGAGACTGGAGCCTTAATCCAGCGCCTTAGACCGCTCGGCCACGCTACCTCCCTGCTAGTCGCCGAAAGCGGAACTTGACCCGTTGCCCGGCCCGCTTTAGTGCTTTGCCTTTTCTCCTTGGAAAGTCTGGAGACAGGCAGTGGAAGGGCAGGCAAACTGTCAGGTGCGCAGAGGAGGGGAGACCATGAGGCAAGGTGGGAGATGGGGGCAAGAAGTAAGAAAAAAACTAATCGCAAGCTAGGGCAGGATTCGGAAAGTGAAGCCGAAAAGGGGCTTAGCATGCAGCCCAGGGGTTTCTTTGACTGTCCTAAGCCCACAGGGACTTTGCCGTCCTCAGCTCATGAGACTTGAGATGGGTAGCTTGATTTGCTGAGGAAATGCGGGATGACAGATTCAACTCTGGAGTCAAACATAGCCCGGAACTATCGCCTTAAACTGAGTTTTAAGCCTGGTGCCGATAAAAAGAAAGAAATTAGCCTTAGATCGGGCAAGCCGTTTGACGGGGGAAAATGAGACCCCCTAGGCCAGCTAGGTGGTCGCTGGATGCTGTGCAGACATCAGCAGCTGTTCATTTCATGCCCTCACGTCTCCTCGTTAGTATAGTGGTCAGTATCCCCGCCTGTCACGCGGGAGACCAGGGTTCAATTCCCCGACGGGGAGGTTAAACCTTTTCTGGATTTTTTTTAGTTCTTGACAAATATTCTTGAAGATTAGGCTGAGTCAAGTAGGGAATGGGTGCCAAGAACTGACTCTTTAAGAAAAAAGCACCGGCAACGCTAGTCATCGTACAATATTTGTGCACAATTGCTTACATTAGGCGGCCGGTCCACTTTATTGAGTCCCCCTCAGCACCATTTAGTGCTCCTGTTGTCTGCGAAGTCCAAATTGTAACCCTGAATCAGTTCCTCTTCTGACCCTTTGTATCATGTTACATGACGAGTAATGATCACCTGTTAGCTTTATCCCTAATTATAACTCTCACTCTTTCCCTGCATCTAACCCTAGCTCTAATCCCATCATTAACCTCGGTCCGGGCACACGCGTGAACCCTTACTCTCATCTCAGCCTCTCCTGGTGATACATCACACCTGGGATCGTTTGCTCCCTGTGGGCTGTGGGAAATTCGCTACCAGCACGCCCTGGAAGTGGGGCTCATTCCGCTGCAACGGGAGGTCTTCCCAGGACGCGTCACAGCTCAACGCAAGAGCTCCTGGGTTTCGAAGGCTCTTGCAGCAAGCCTTCACAAAGCAGCAGGGAGCGCCGTTCCAGATGGGAAACTTGAGACTGGATGTCCAGAAAAGCAAGACGTCAGAAGCGAAACCTTTTTCCTGCAGGGTGTGGCATACCATCCGCTTGCTCATTGCGACAGAGGTGGCACTAATGAAGGAAGAGGTCAACGTTACGTTCTTCTTTAAAATGCAAGGCCAGGAAAAGTGGCAGCGGTGGGATTTGAACCCACGCCTCCGAAGAGACTGGAGCCTTAATCCAGCGCCTTAGACCGCTCGGCCACGCTACCTCCCTGCTAGTCGCCGAAAGCGGAACTTGACCCGTTGCCCGGCCCGCTTTAGTGCTTTGCCTTTTCTCCTTGGAAAGTCTGGAGACAGGCAGTGGAAGGGCAGGCAAACTGTCAGGTGCGCAGAGGAGGGGAGACCATGAGGCAAGGTGGGAGATGGGGGCAAGAAGTGAGAAAAAAACTAATCGCAAGCTAGGGCAGGATTCGGAAAGTGAAGCCGAAAAGGGGCTTAGCATGCAGCCCAGGGGTTTCTTTGACTGTCCTAAGCCCACAGGGACTTTGCCGTCCTCAGCTCATGAGACTTGAGATGGGTAGCTTGATTTGCTGAGGAAATGCGGGATGACAGATTCAACTCTGGAGTCAAACATAGCCCGGAACTATCGCCTTAAACTGAGTTTTAAGCCTGGTGCCGATAAAAAGAAAGAAATTAGCCTTAGATCGGGCAAGCCGTTTGACGGGGGAAAATGAGACCCCCTAGGCCAGCTAGGTGGTCGCTGGATGCTGTGCAGACATCAGCAGCTGTTCATTTCATGCCCTCACGTCTCCTCGTTAGTATAGTGGTCAGTATCCCCGCCTGTCACGCGGGAGACCGACGGGGAGGTTAAACCTTTTCTGGATTTTTTTTAGTTCTTGACAAATATTCTTGAAGATTAGGCTGAGTCAAGTAGGGAATGGGTGCCAAGAACTGACTCTTTAAGAAAAAAGCACCGGCAACGCTAGTCATCGTACAATATTTGTGCACAATTGCTTACATTAGGCGGCCGGTCCACTTTATTGAGTCCCCCTCAGCACCATTTAGTGCTCCTGTTGTCTGCGAAGTCCAAATTGTAACCCTGAATCAGTTCCTCTTCTGACCCTTTGTATCATGTTACATGACGAGTAATGATCACCTGTTAGCTTTATCCCTAATTATAACTCTCACTCTTTCCCTGCATCTAACCCTAGCTCTAATCCCATCATTAACCTCGGTCCGGGCACACGCGTGAACCCCTACTCTCATCTCAGCCTCTCCTGGTGATACATCACACCTGGGATCGTTTGCTCCCTGTGGGCTGTGGGAAATTTGCTACCAGCACGCCCTGGAAGTGGGGCTCATTCCGCTGCAACGGGAGGTCTTCCCAGGACGCGTCACAGCTCAACGCAAGAGCTCCTGGGTTTCGAAGGCTCTTGCAGCAAGCCTTCACAAAGCAGCAGGGAGCGCCGTTCCAGATGGGAAACTTGAGACTGGATGTCCAGAAAAGCAAGACGTCAGAAGCGAAACCTTTTTCCTGCAGGGTGTGGCATACCATCCGCTTGCTCATTGCGACAGAGGTGGCACTAATGAAGGAAGAGGTCAACGTTACGTTCTTCTTTAAAATGCAAGGCCAGGAAAAGTGGCAGCGGTGGGATTTGAACCCACGCCTCCGAAGAGACTGGAGCCTTAATCCAGCGCCTTAGACCGCTCGGCCACGCTACCTCCCTGCTAGTCGCCGAAAGCGGAACTTGACCCGTTGCCCGGCCCGCTTTAGTGCTTTGCCTTTTCTCCTTGGAAAGTCTGGAGACAGGCAGTGGAAGGGCAGGCAAACTGTCAGGTGCGCAGAGGAGGGGAGACCATGAGGCAAGGTGGGAGATGGGGGCAAGAAGTGAGAAAAAAACTAATCGCAAGCTAGGGCAGGATTCGGAAAGTGAAGCCGAAAAGGGGCTTAGCATGCAGCCCAGGGGTTTCTTTGACTGTCCTAAGCCCACAGGGACTTTGCCGTCCTCAGCTCATGAGACTTGAGATGGGTAGCTTGATTTGCTGAGGAAATGCGGGATGACAGATTCAACTCTGGAGTCAAACATAGCCCGGAACTATCGCCATAAACTGAGTTTTAAGCCTGGTGCCGATAAAAAGAAAGAAATTAGCCTTAGATCGGGCAAGCCGTTTGACAGGGGAAAATGAGACCCCCCTAGGCCAGCTAGGTGGTCGCTGGATGCTGTGCAGACATCAGCAGCTGTTCATTTCATGCCCTCACGTCTCCTCGTTAGTATAGTGGTCAGTATCCCCGCCTGTCACGCGGGAGACCGGGGTTCAATTCCCCGACGGGGAGGTTAAACCTTTTCTGGATTTTTTTTAGTTCTTGACAAATATTCTTGAAGATTAGGCTGAGTCAAGTAGGGAATGGGTGCCAAGAACTGACTCTTTAAGAAAAAAGCACCGGCAACGCTAGTCATCGTACAATATTTGTGCACAATTGCTTACATTAGGCGGCCGGTCCACTTTATTGAGTCCCCCTCAGCACCATTTAGTGCTCCTGTTGTCTGCGAAGTCCAAATTGTAACCCTGAATCAGTTCCTCTTCTGACCCTTTGTATCATGTTACATGACGAGTAATGATCACCTGTTAGCTTTATCCCTAATTATAACTCTCACTCTTTCCCTGCATCTAACCCTAGCTCTAATCCCATCATTAACCTCGGTCCGGGCACACGCGTGAACCCCTACTCTCATCTCAGCCTCTCCTGGTGATACATCACACCTGGGATCGTTTGCTCCCTGTGGGCTGTGGGAAATTTGCTACCAGCACGCCCTGGAAGTGGGGCTCATTCCGCTGCAACGGGAGGTCTTCCCAGGACGCGTCACAGCTCAACGCAAGAGCTCCTGGGTTTCGAAGGCTCTTGCAGCAAGCCTTCACAAAGCAGCAGGGAGCGCCGTTCCAGATGGGAAACTTGAGACTGGATGTCCAGAAAAGCAAGACGTCAGAAGCGAAACCTTTTTCCTGCAGGGTGTGGCATACCATCCGCTTGCTCATTGCGACAGAGGTGGCACTAATGAAGGAAGAGGTCAACGTTACGTTCTTCTTTAAAATGCAAGGCCAGGAAAAGTGGCAGCGGTGGGATTTGAACCCACGCCTCCGAAGAGACTGGAGCCTTAATCCAGCGCCTTAGACCGCTCGGCCACGCTACCTCCCTGCTAGTCGCCGAAAGCGGAACTTGACCCGTTGCCCGGCCCGCTTTAGTGCTTTGCCTTTTCTCCTTGGAAAGTCTGGAGACAGGCAGTGGAAGGGCAGGCAAACTGTCAGGTGCGCAGAGGAGGGGAGACCATGAGGCAAGGTGGGAGATGGGGGCAAGAAGTGAGAAAAAAACTAATCGCAAGCTAGGGCAGGATTCGGAAAGTGAAGCCGAAAAGGGGCTTAGCATGCAGCCCAGGGGTTTCTTTGACTGTCCTAAGCCCACAGGGACTTTGCCGTCCTCAGCTCATGAGACTTGAGATGGGTAGCTTGATTTGCTGAGGAAATGCGGGATGACAGATTCAACTCTGGAGTCAAACATAGCCCGGAACTATCGCCTTAAACTGAGTTTTAAGCCTGGTGCCGATAAAAAGAAAGAAATTAGCCTTAGATCGGGCAAGCCGTTTGACGGGGGAAAATGAGACCCCCTAGGCCAGCTAGGTGGTCGCTGGATGCTGTGCAGACATCAGCAGCTGTTCATTTCATGCCCTCACGTCTCCTCGTTAGTATAGTGGTCAGTATCCCCGCCTGTCACGCGGGAGACCGGGGTTCAATTCCCCGACGGGGAGGTTAAACCTTTTCTGGATTTTTTTTAGTTCTTGACAAATATTCTTGAAGATTAGGCTGAGTCAAGTAGGGAATGGGTGCCAAGAACTGACTCTTTAAGAAAAAAGCACCGGCAACGCTAGTCATCGTACAATATTTGTGCACAATTGCTTACATTAGGCGGCCGGTCCACTTTATTGAGTCCCCCTCAGCACCATTTAGTGCTCCTGTTGTCTGCGAAGTCCAAATTGTAACCCTGAATCAGTTCCTCTTCTGACCCTTTGTATCATGTTACATGACGAGTAATGATCACCTGTTAGCTTTATCCCTAATTATAACTCTCACTCTTTCCCTGCATCTAACCCTAGCTCTAATCCCATCATTAACCTCGGTCCGGGCACACGCGTGAACCCTTACTCTCATCTCAGCCTCTCCTGGTGATACATCACACCTGGGATCGTTTGCTCCCTGTGGGCTGTGGGAAATTCGCTACCAGCACGCCCTGGAAGTGGGGCTCATTCCGCTGCAACGGGAGGTCTTCCCAGGACGCGTCACAGCTCAACGCAAGAGCTCCTGGGTTTCGAAGGCTCTTGCAGCAAGCCTTCACAAAGCAGCAGGGAGCGCCGTTCCAGATGGGAAACTTGAGACTGGATGTCCAGAAAAGCAAGACGTCAGAAGCGAAACCTTTTTCCTGCAGGGTGTGGCATACCATCCGCTTGCTCATTGCGACAGAGGTGGCACTAATGAAGGAAGAGGTCAACGTTACGTTCTTCTTTAAAATGCAAGGCCAGGAAAAGTGGCAGCGGTGGGATTTGAACCCACGCCTCCGAAGAGACTGGAGCCTTAATCCAGCGCCTTAGACCGCTCGGCCACGCTACCTCCCTGCTAGTCGCCGAAAGCGGAACTTGACCCGTTGCCCGGCCCGCTTTAGTGCTTTGCCTTTTCTCCTTGGAAAGTCTGGAGACAGGCAGTGGAAGGGCAGGCAAACTGTCAGGTGCGCAGAGGAGGGGAGACCATGAGGCAAGGTGGGAGATGGGGGCAAGAAGTGAGAAAAAAACGAATCGCAAGCTAGGGCAGGATTCGGAAAGTGAAGCCGAAAAGGGGCTTAGCATGCAGCCCAGGGGTTTCTTTGACTGTCCTAAGCCCACAGGGACTTTGCCGTCCTCAGCTCATGAGACTTGAGATGGGTAGCTTGATTTGCTGAGGAAATGCGGGATGACAGATTCAACTCTGGAGTCAAACATAGCCCGGAACTATCGCCTTAAACTGAGTTTTAAGCCTGGTGCCGATAAAAAGAAAGAAATTAGCCTTAGATCGGGCAAGCCGTTTGACGGGGGAAAATGAGACCCCCTAGGCCAGCTAGGTGGTCGCTGGATGCTGTGCAGACATCAGCAGCTGTTCATTTCATGCCCTCACGTCTCCTCGTTAGTATAGTGGTCAGTATCCCCGCCTGTCACCCGGGAGACCGGGGTTCAATTCCCCGACGGGGAGGTTAAACCTTTTCTGGATTTTTTTTAGTTCTTGACAAATATTCTTGAAGATTAGGCTGAGTCAAGTAGGGAATGGGTGCCAAGAACTGACTCTTTAAGAAAAAAGCACCGGCAACGCTAGTCATCGTACAATATTTGTGCACAATTGCTTACATTAGGCAGCCGGTCCACTTTATTGAGTCCCCCTCAGCACCATTTAGTGCTCCTGTTGTCTGCGAAGTCCAAATTGTAACCCTGAATCAGTTCCTCTTCTGACCCTTTGTATCATGTTACATGACGAGTAATGATCACCTGTTAGCTTTATCCCTAATTATAACTCTCACTCTTTCCCTGCATCTAACCCTAGCTCTAATCCCATCATTAACCTCGGTCCGGGCACACGCGTGAACCCTTACTCTCATCTCAGCCTCTCCTGGTGATACATCACACCTGGGATCGTTTGCTCCCTGTGGGCTGTGGGAAATTTGCTACCAGCACGCCCTGGAAGTGGGGCTCATTCCGCTGCAACGGGAGGTCTTCCCAGGACGCGTCACAGCTCAACGCAAGAGCTCCTGGGTTTCGAAGGCTCTTGCAGCAAGCCTTCACAAAGCAGCAGGGAGCGCCGTTCCAGATGGGAAACTTGAGACTGGATGTCCAGAAAAGCAAGACGTCAGAAGCGAAACCTTTTTCCTGCAGGGTGTGGCATACCATCCGCTTGCTCATTGCGACAGAGGTGGCACTAATGAAGGAAGAGGTCAACGTTACGTTCTTCTTTAAAATGCAAGGCCAGGAAAAGTGGCAGCGGTGGGATTTGAACCCACGCCTCCGAAGAGACTGGAGCCTTAATCCAGCGCCTTAGACCGCTCGGCCACGCTACCTCCCTGCTAGTCGCCGAAAGCGGAACTTGACCCGTTGCCCGGCCCGCTTTAGTGCTTTGCCTTTTCTCCTTGGAAAGTCTGGAGACAGGCAGTGGAAGGGCAGGCAAACTGTCAGGTGCGCAGAGGAGGGGAGACCATGAGGCAAGGTGGGAGATGGGGGCAAGAAGTGAGAAAAAAACTAATCGCAAGCTAGGGCAGGATTCGGAAAGTGAAGCCGAAAAGGGGCTTAGCATGCAGCCCAGGGGTTTCTTTGACTGTCCTAAGCCCACAGGGACTTTGCCGTCCTCAGCTCATGAGACTTGAGATGGGTAGCTTGATTTGCTGAGGAAATGCGGGATGACAGATTCAACTCTGGAGTCAAACATAGCCCGGAACTATCGCCTTAAACTGAGTTTTAAGCCTGGTGCCGATAAAAAGAAAGAAATTAGCCTTAGATCGGGCAAGCCGTTTGACGGGGGAAAATGAGACCCCCTAGGCCAGCTAGGTGGTCGCTGGATGCTGTGCAGACATCAGCAGCTGTTCATTTCATGCCCTCACGTCTCCTCGTTAGTATAGTGGTCAGTATCCCCGCCTGTCACGCGGGAGACCGGGGTTCAATTCCCCGACGGGGAGGTTAAACCTTTTCTGGATTTTTTTTAGTTCTTGACAAATATTCTTGAAGATTAGGCTGAGTCAAGTAGGGAATGGGTGCCAAGAACTGACTCTTTAAGAAAAAAGCACCGGCAACGCTAGTCATCGTACAATATTTGTGCACAATTGCTTACATTAGGCGGCCGGTCCACTTTATTGAGTCCCCCTCAGCACCATTTAGTGCTCCTGTTGTCTGCGAAGTCCAAATTGTAACCCTGAATCAGTTCCTCTTCTGACCCTTTGTATCATGTTACATGACGAGTAATGATCACCTGTTAGCTTTATCCCTAATTATAACTCTCACTCTTTCCCTGCATCTAACCCTAGCTCTAATCCCATCATTAACCTCGGTCCGGGCACACGCGTGAACCCTTACTCTCATCTCAGCCTCTCCTGGTGATACATCACACCTGGGATCGTTTGCTCCCTGTGGGCTGTGGGAAATTTGCTACCAGCACGCCCTGGAAGTGGGGCTCATTCCGCTGCAACGGGAGGTCTTCCCAGGACGCGTCACAGCTCAACGCAAGAGCTCCTGGGTTTCGAAGGCTCTTGCAGCAAGCCTTCACAAAGCAGCAGGGAGCGCCGTTCCAGATGGGAAACTTGAGACTGGATGTCCAGAAAAGCAAGACGTCAGAAGCGAAACCTTTTTCCTGCAGGGTGTGGCATACCATCCGCTTGCTCATTGCGACAGAGGTGGCACTAATGAAGGAAGAGGTCAACGTTACGTTCTTCTTTAAAATGCAAGGCCAGGAAAAGTGGCAGCGGTGGGATTTGAACCCACGCCTCCGAAGAGACTGGAGCCTTAATCCAGCGCCTTAGACCGCTCGGCCACGCTACCTCCCTGCTAGTCGCCGAAAGCGGAACTTGACCCGTTGCCCGGCCCGCTTTAGTGCTTTGCCTTTTCTCCTTGGAAAGTCTGGAGACAGGCAGTGGAAGGGCAGGCAAACTGTCAGGTGCGCAGAGGAGGGGAGACCATGAGGCAAGGTGGGAGATGGGGGCAAGAAGTGAGAAAAAAACTAATCGCAAGCTAGGGCAGGATTCGGAAAGTGAAGCCGAAAAGGGGCTTAGCATGCAGCCCAGGGGTTTCTTTGACTGTCCTAAGCCCACAGGGACTTTGCCGTCCTCAGCTCATGAGACTTGAGATGGGTAGCTTGATTTGCTGAGGAAATGCGGGATGACAGGATGAACTCTGGAGTCAAACATAGCCCGGAACTATCGCCTTAAACTGAGTTTTAAGCCTGGTGCCGATAAAAAGAAAGAAATTAGCCTTAGATCGGGCAAGCCGTTTGACGGGGGAAAATGAGACCCCCTAGGCCAGCTAGGTGGTCGCTGGATGCTGTGCAGACATCAGCAGCTGTTCATTTCATGCCCTCACGTCTCCTCGTTAGTATAGTGGTCAGTATCCCCCGCCTGTCACGCGGGAGACCGGGGTTCAATTCCCCGACGGGGAGGTTAAACCTTTTCTGGATTTTTTTTAGTTCTTGACAAATATTCTTGAAGATTAGGCTGAGTCAAGTAGGGAATGGGTGCCAAGAACTGACTCTTTAAGAAAAAAGCACCGGCAACGCTAGTCATCGTACAATATTTGTGCACAATTGCTTACATTAGGCGGCCGGTCCACTTTATTGAGTCCCCCTCAGCACCATTTAGTGCTCCTGTTGTCTGCGAAGTCCAAATTGTAACCCTGAATCAGTTCCTCTTCTGACCCTTTGTATCATGTTACATGACGAGTAATGATCACCTGTTAGCTTTATCCCTAATTATAACTCTCACTCTTTCCCTGCATCTAACCCTAGCTCTAATCCCATCATTAACCTCGGTCCGGGCACACGCGTGAACCCTTACTCTCATCTCAGCCTCTCCTGGTGATACATCACACCTGGGATCGTTTGCTCCCTGTGGGCTGTGGGAAATTTGCTACCAGCACGCCCTGGAAGTGGGGCTCATTCCGCTGCAACGGGAGGTCTTCCCAGGACGCGTCACAGCTCAACGCAAGAGCTCCTGGGTTTCGAAGGCTCTTGCAGCAAGCCTTCACAAAGCAGCAGGGAGCGCCGTTCCAGATGGGAAACTTGAGACTGGATGTCCAGAAAAGCAAGACGTCAGAAGCGAAACCTTTTTCCTGCAGGGTGTGGCATACCATCCGCTTGCTCATTGCGACAGAGGTGGCACTAATGAAGGAAGAGGTCAACGTTACGTTCTTCTTTAAAATGCAAGGCCAGGAAAAGTGGCAGCGGTGGGATTTGAACCCACGCCTCCGAAGAGACTGGAGCCTTAATCCAGCGCCTTAGACCGCTCGGCCACGCTACCTCCCTGCTAGTCGCCGAAAGCGGAACTTGACCCGTTGCCCGGCCCGCTTTAGTGCTTTGCCTTTTCTCCTTGGAAAGTCTGGAGACAGGCAGTGGAAGGGCAGGCAAACTGTCAGGTGCGCAGAGGAGGGGAGACCATGAGGCAAGGTGGGAGATGGGGGCAAGAAGTGAGAAAAAAACTAATCGCAAGCTAGGGCAGGATTCGGAAAGTGAAGCCGAAAAGGGGCTTAGCATGCAGCCCAGGGGTTTCTTTGACTGTCCTAAGCCCACAGGGACTTTGCCGTCCTCAGCTCATGAGACTTGAGATGGGTAGCTTGATTTGCTGAGGAAATGCGGGATGACAGATTCAACTCTGGAGTCAAACATAGCCCGGAACTATCGCCTTAAACTGAGTTTTAAGCCTGGTGCCGATAAAAAGAAAGAAATTAGCCTTAGATCGGGCAAGCCGTTTGACGGGGGAAAATGAGACCCCCCTAGGCCAGCTAGGTGGTCGCTGGATGCTGTGCAGACATCAGCAGCTGTTCATTTCATGCCCTCACGTCTCCTCGTTAGTATAGTGGTCAGTATCCCCGCCTGTCACGCGGGAGAGGTTCAATTCCCCGACGGGGAGGTTAAACCTTTTCTGGATTTTTTTTAGTTCTTGACAAATATTCTTGAAGATTAGGCTGAGTCAAGTAGGGAATGGGTGCCAAGAACTGACTCTTTAAGAAAAAAGCACCGGCAACGCTAGTCATCGTACAATATTTGTGCACAATTGCTTACATTAGGCGGCCGGTCCACTTTATTGAGTCCCCCTCAGCACCATTTAGTGCTCCTGTTGTCTGCGAAGTCCAAATTGTAACCCTGAATCAGTTCCTCTTCTGACCCTTTGTATCATGTTACATGACGAGTAATGATCACCTGTTAGCTTTATCCCTAATTATAACTCTCACTCTTTCCCTGCATCTAACCCTAGCTCTAATCCCATCATTAACCTCGGTCCGGGCACACGCGTGAACCCCTACTCTCATCTCAGCCTCTCCTGGTGATACATCACACCTGGGATCGTTTGCTCCCTGTGGGCTGTGGGAAATTTGCTACCAGCACGCCCTGGAAGTGGGGCTCATTCCGCTGCAACGGGAGGTCTTCCCAGGACGCGTCACAGCTCAACGCAAGAGCTCCTGGGTTTCGAAGGCTCTTGCAGCAAGCCTTCACAAAGCAGCAGGGAGCGCCGTTCCAGATGGGAAACTTGAGACTGGATGTCCAGAAAAGCAAGACGTCAGAAGCGAAACCTTTTTCCTGCAGGGTGTGGCATACCATCCGCTTGCTCATTGCGACAGAGGTGGC
Organism: Ambystoma mexicanum; assembly: GCF_040938575.1. Classification (NCBI taxonomy): domain Eukaryota; kingdom Metazoa; phylum Chordata; class Amphibia; order Caudata; family Ambystomatidae; genus Ambystoma; species Ambystoma mexicanum. Next base: position 237,916,467 of record NC_090921.1, read on the forward strand.
ACTAATGAAGGAAGAGGTCAACGTTACGTTCTTCTTTAAAATGCAAGGCCAGGAAAAGTGGCAGCGGTGGGATTTGAACCCACGCCTCCGAAGAGACTGGAGCCTTAATCCAGCGCCTTAGACCGCTCGGCCACGCTACCTCCCTGCTAGTCGCCGAAAGCGGAACTTGACCCGTTGCCCGGCCCGCTTTAGTGCTTTGCCTTTTCTCCTTGGAAAGTCTGGAGACAGGCAGTGGAAGGGCAGGCAAACTGTCAGGTGCGCAGAGGAGGGGAGACCATGAGGCAAGGTGGGAGATGGGGGCAAGAAGTAAGAAAAAAACTAATCGCAAGCTAGGGCAGGATTCGGAAAGTGAAGCCGAAAAGGGGCTTAGCATGCAGCCCAGGGGTTTCTTTGACTGTCCTAAGCCCACAGGGACTTTGCCGTCCTCAGCTCATGAGACTTGAGATGGGTAGCTTGATTTGCTGAGGAAATGCGGGATGACAGATTCAACTCTGGAGTCAAACATAGCCCGGAACTATCGCCTTAAACTGAGTTTTAAGCCTGGTGCCGATAAAAAGAAAGAAATTAGCCTTAGATCGGGCAAGCCGTTTGACGGGGGAAAATGAGACCCCCTAGGCCAGCTAGGTGGTCGCTGGATGCTGTGCAGACATCAGCAGCTGTTCATTTCATGCCCTCACGTCTCCTCGTTAGTATAGTGGTCAGTATCCCCGCCTGTCACGCGGGAGACCGGGGTTCAATTCCCCGACGGGGAGGTTAAACCTTTTCTGGATTTTTTTTAGTTCTTGACAAATATTCTTGAAGATTAGGCTGAGTCAAGTAGGGAATGGGTGCCAAGAACTGACTCTTTAAGAAAAAAGCACCGGCAACGCTAGTCATCGTACAATATTTGTGCACAATTGCTTACATTAGGCGGCCGGTCCACTTTATTGAGTCCCCCTCAGCACCATTTAGTGCTCCTGTTGTCTGCGAAGTCCAAATTGTAACCCTGAATCAGTTCCTCTTCTGACCCTTTGTATCATGTTACATGACGAGTAATGATCACCTGTTAGCTTTATCCCTAATTATAACTCTCACTCTTTCCCTGCATCTAACCCTAGCTCTAATCCCATCATTAACCTCGGTCCGGGCACACGCGTGAACCCTTACTCTCATCTCAGCCTCTCCTGGTGATACATCACACCTGGGATCGTTTGCTCCCTGTGGGCTGTGGGAAATTTGCTACCAGCACGCCCTGGAAGTGGGGCTCATTCCGCTGCAACGGGAGGTCTTCCCAGGACGCGTCACAGCTCAACGCAAGAGCTCCTGGGTTTCGAAGGCTCTTGCAGCAAGCCTTCACAAAGCAGCAGGGAGCGCCGTTCCAGATGGGAAACTTGAGACTGGATGTCCAGAAAAGCAAGACGTCAGAAGCGAAACCTTTTTCCTGCAGGGTGTGGCATACCATCCGCTTGCTCATTGCGACAGAGGTGGCACTAATGAAGGAAGAGGTCAACGTTACGTTCTTCTTTAAAATGCAAGGCCAGGAAAAGTGGCAGCGGTGGGATTTGAACCCACGCCTCCGAAGAGACTGGAGCCTTAATCCAGCGCCTTAGACCGCTCGGCCACGCTACCTCCCTGCTAGTCGCCGAAAGCGGAACTTGACCCGTTGCCCGGCCCGCTTTAGTGCTTTGCCTTTTCTCCTTGGAAAGTCTGGAGACAGGCAGTGGAAGGGCAGGCAAACTGTCAGGTGCGCAGAGGAGGGGAGACCATGAGGCAAGGTGGGAGATGGGGGCAAGAAGTGAGAAAAAAACTAATCGCAAGCTAGGGCAGGATTCGGAAAGTGAAGCCGAAAAGGGGCTTAGCATGCAGCCCAGGGGTTTCTTTGACTGTCCTAAGCCCACAGGGACTTTGCCGTCCTCAGCTCATGAGACTTGAGATGGGTAGCTTGATTTGCTGAGGAAATGCGGGATGACAGATTCAACTCTGGAGTCAAACATAGCCCGGAACTATCGCCTTAAACTGAGTTTTAAGCCTGGTGCCGATAAAAAGAAAGAAATTAGCCTTAGATCGGGCAAGCCGTTTGACGGGGGAAAATGAGACCCCCCTAGGCCAGCTAGGTGGTCGCTGGATGCTGTGCAGACATCAGCAGCTGTTCATTTCATCCCCTCACGTCTCCTCGTTAGTATAGTGGTCAGTATCCCCGGGGTTCAATTCCCCGACGGGGAGGTTAAACCTTTTCTGGATTTTTTTTAGTTCTTGACAAATATTCTTGAAGATTAGGCTGAGTCAAGTAGGGAATGGGTGCCAAGAACTGACTCTTTAAGAAAAAAGCACCGGCAACGCTAGTCATCGTACAATATTTGTGCACAATTGCTTACATTAGGCGGCCGGTCCACTTTATTGAGTCCCCCTCAGCACCATTTAGTGCTCCTGTTGTCTGCGAAGTCCAAATTGTAACCCTGAATCAGTTCCTCTTCTGACCCTTTGTATCATGTTACATGACGAGTAATGATCACCTGTTAGCTTTATCCCTAATTATAACTCTCACTCTTTCCCTGCATCTAACCCTAGCTCTAATCCCATCATTAACCTCGGTCCGGGCACACGCGTGAACCCCTACTCTCATCTCAGCCTCTCCTGGTGATACATCACACCTGGGATCGTTTGCTCCCTGTGGGCTGTGGGAAATTTGCTACCAGCACGCCCTGGAAGTGGGGCTCATTCCGCTGCAACGGGAGGTCTTCCCAGGACGCGTCACAGCTCAACGCAAGAGCTCCTGGGTTTCGAAGGCTCTTGCAGCAAGCCTTCACAAAGCAGCAGGGAGCGCCGTTCCAGATGGGAAACTTGAGACTGGATGTCCAGAAAAGCAAGACGTCAGAAGCGAAACCTTTTTCCTGCAGGGTGTGGCATACCATCCGCTTGCTCATTGCGACAGAGGTGGCACTAATGAAGGAAGAGGTCAACGTTACGTTCTTCTTTAAAATGCAAGGCCAGGAAAAGTGGCAGCGGTGGGATTTGAACCCACGCCTCCGAAGAGACTGGAGCCTTAATCCAGCGCCTTAGACCGCTCGGCCACGCTACCTCCCTGCTAGTCGCCGAAAGCGGAACTTGACCCGTTGCCCGGCCCGCTTTAGTGCTTTGCCTTTTCTCCTTGGAAAGTCTGGAGACAGGCAGTGGAAGGGCAGGCAAACTGTCAGGTGCGCAGAGGAGGGGAGACCATGAGGCAAGGTGGGAGATGGGGGCAAGAAGTAAGAAAAAAACTAATCGCAAGCTAGGGCAGGATTCGGAAAGTGAAGCCGAAAAGGGGCTTAGCATGCAGCCCAGGGGTTTCTTTGACTGTCCTAAGCCCACAGGGACTTTGCCGTCCTCAGCTCATGAGACTTGAGATGGGTAGCTTGATTTGCTGAGGAAATGCGGGATGACAGATTCAACTCTGGAGTCAAACATAGCCCGGAACTATCGCCTTAAACTGAGTTTTAAGCCTGGTGGCGATAAAAAGAAAGAAATTAGCCTTAGATCGGGCAAGCCGTTTGACGGGGGAAAATGAGACCCCCTAGGCCAGCTAGGTGGTCGCTGGATGCTGTGCAGACATCAGCAGCTGTTCATTTCATGCCCTCACGTCTCCTCGTTAGTATAGTGGGCAGTATCCCCGCCTGTCACGCGGGAGACCGGGGTTCAATTCCCCGACGGGGAGGTTAAACCTTTTCTGGATTTTTTTTAGTTCTTGACAAATATTCTTGAAGATTAGGCTGAGTCAAGTAGGGAATGGGTGCCAAGAACTGACTCTTTAAGAAAAAAGCACCGGCAACGCTAGTCATCGTACAATATTTGTGCACAATTGCTTACATTAGGCGGCCGGTCCACTTTATTGAGTCCCCCTCAGCACCATTTAGTGCTCCTGTTGTCTGCGAAGTCCAAATTGTAACCCTGAATCAGTTCCTCTTCTGACCCTTTGTATCATGTTACATGACGAGTAATGATCACCTGTTAGCTTTATCCCTAATTATAACTCTCACTCTTTCCCTGCATCTAACCCTAGCTCTAATCCCATCATTAACCTCGGTCCGGGCACACGCGTGAACCCTTACTCTCATCTCAGCCTCTCCTGGTGATACATCACACCTGGGATCGTTTGCTCCCTGTGGGCTGTGGGAAATTTGCTACCAGCACGCCCTGGAAGTGGGGCTCATTCCGCTGCAACGGGAGGTCTTCCCAGGACGCGTCACAGCTCAACGCAAGAGCTCCTGGGTTTCGAAGGCTCTTGCAGCAAGCCTTCACAAAGCAGCAGGGAGCGCCGTTCCAGATGGGAAACTTGAGACTGGATGTCCAGAAAAGCAAGACGTCAGAAGCGAAACCTTTTTCCTGCAGGGTGTGGCATACCATCCGCTTGCTCATTGCGACAGAGGTGGCACTAATGAAGGAAGAGGTCAACGTTACGTTCTTCTTTAAAATGCAAGGCCAGGAAAAGTGGCAGCGGTGGGATTTGAACCCACGCCTCCGAAGAGACTGGAGCCTTAATCCAGCGCCTTAGACCGCTCGGCCACGCTACCTCCCTGCTAGTCGCCGAAAGCGGAACTTGACCCGTTGCCCGGCCCGCTTTAGTGCTTTGCCTTTTCTCCTTGGAAAGTCTGGAGACAGGCAGTGGAAGGGCAGGCAAACTGTCAGGTGCGCAGAGGAGGGGAGACCATGAGGCAAGGTGGGAGATGGGGGCAAGAAGTGAGAAAAAAACTAATCGCAAGCTAGGGCAGGATTCGGAAAGTGAAGCCGAAAAGGGGCTTAGCATGCAGCCCAGGGGTTTCTTTGACTGTCCTAAGCCCACAGGGACTTTGCCGTCCTCAGCTCATGAGACTTGAGATGGGTAGCTTGATTTGCTGAGGAAATGCGGGATGACAGATTCAACTCTGGAGTCAAACATAGCCCGGAACTATCGCCTTAAACTGAGTTTTAAGCCTGGTGCCGATAAAAAGAAAGAAATTAGCCTTAGATCGGGCAAGCCGTTTGACGGGGGAAAATGAGACCCCCCTAGGCCAGCTAGGTGGTCGCTGGATGCTGTGCAGACATCAGCAGCTGTTCATTTCATCCCCTCACGTCTCCTCGTTAGTATAGTGGTCAGTATCCCCGCCTGTCACGCGGGAGACCGGGGTTCAATTCCCCGACGGGGAGGTTAAACCTTTTCTGGATTTTTTTTAGTTCTTGACAAATATTCTTGAAGATTAGGCTGAGTCAAGTAGGGAATGGGTGCCAAGAACTGACTCTTTAAGAAAAAAGCACCGGCAACGCTAGTCATCGTACAATATTTGTGCACAATTGCTTACATTAGGCGGCCGGTCCACTTTATTGAGTCCCCCTCAGCACCATTTAGTGCTCCTGTTGTCTGCGAAGTCCAAATTGTAACCCTGAATCAGTTCCTCTTCTGACCCTTTGTATCATGTTACATGACGAGTAATGATCACCTGTTAGCTTTATCCCTAATTATAACTCTCACTCTTTCCCTGCATCTAACCCTAGCTCTAATCCCATCATTAACCTCGGTCCGGGCACACGCGTGAACCCCTACTCTCATCTCAGCCTCTCCTGGTGATACATCACACCTGGGATCGTTTGCTCCCTGTGGGCTGTGGGAAATTTGCTACCAGCACGCCCTGGAAGTGGGGCTCATTCCGCTGCAACGGGAGGTCTTCCCAGGACGCGTCACAGCTCAACGCAAGAGCTCCTGGGTTTCGAAGGCTCTTGCAGCAAGCCTTCACAAAGCAGCAGGGAGCGCCGTTCCAGATGGGAAACTTGAGACTGGATGTCCAGAAAAGCAAGACGTCAGAAGCGAAACCTTTTTCCTGCAGGGTGTGGCATACCATCCGCTTGCTCATTGCGACAGAGGTGGCACTAATGAAGGAAGAGGTCAACGTTACGTTCTTCTTTAAAATGCAAGGCCAGGAAAAGTGGCAGCGGTGGGATTTGAACCCACGCCTCCGAAGAGACTGGAGCCTTAATCCAGCGCCTTAGACCGCTCGGCCACGCTACCTCCCTGCTAGTCGCCGAAAGCGGAACTTGACCCGTTGCCCGGCCCGCTTTAGTGCTTTGCCTTTTCTCCTTGGAAAGTCTGGAGACAGGCAGTGGAAGGGCAGGCAAACTGTCAGGTGCGCAGAGGAGGGGAGACCATGAGGCAAGGTGGGAGATGGGGGCAAGAAGTAAGAAAAAAACTAATCGCAAGCTAGGGCAGGATTCGGAAAGTGAAGCCGAAAAGGGGCTTAGCATGCAGCCCAGGGGTTTCTTTGACTGTCCTAAGCCCACAGGGACTTTGCCGTCCTCAGCTCATGAGACTTGAGATGGGTAGCTTGATTTGCTGAGGAAATGCGGGATGACAGATTCAACTCTGGAGTCAAACATAGCCCGGAACTATCGCCTTAAACTGAGTTTTAAGCCTGGTGCCGATAAAAAGAAAGAAATTAGCCTTAGATCGGGCAAGCCGTTTGACGGGGGAAAATGAGACCCCCTAGGCCAGCTAGGTGGTCGCTGGATGCTGTGCAGACATCAGCAGCTGTTCATTTCATGCCCTCACGTCTCCTCGTTAGTATAGTGGGCAGTATCCCCGCCTGTCACGCGGGAGACCGGGGTTCAATTCCCCGACGGGGAGGTTAAACCTTTTCTGGATTTTTTTTAGTTCTTGACAAATATTCTTGAAGATTAGGCTGAGTCAAGTAGGGAATGGGTGCCAAGAACTGACTCTTTAAGAAAAAAGCACCGGCAACGCTAGTCATCGTACAATATTTGTGCACAATTGCTTACATTAGGCGGCCGGTCCACTTTATTGAGTCCCCCTCAGCACCATTTAGTGCTCCTGTTGTCTGCGAAGTCCAAATTGTAACCCTGAATCAGTTCCTCTTCTGACCCTTTGTATCATGTTACATGACGAGTAATGATCACCTGTTAGCTTTATCCCTAATTATAACTCTCACTCTTTCCCTGCATCTAACCCTAGCTCTAATCCCATCATTAACCTCGGTCCGGGCACACGCGTGAACCCTTACTCTCATCTCAGCCTCTCCTGGTGATACATCACACCTGGGATCGTTTGCTCCCTGTGGGCTGTGGGAAATTTGCTACCAGCACGCCCTGGAAGTGGGGCTCATTCCGCTGCAACGGGAGGTCTTCCCAGGACGCGTCACAGCTCAACGCAAGAGCTCCTGGGTTTCGAAGGCTCTTGCAGCAAGCCTTCACAAAGCAGCAGGGAGCGCCGTTCCAGATGGGAAACTTGAGACTGGATGTCCAGAAAAGCAAGACGTCAGAAGCGAAACCTTTTTCCTGCAGGGTGTGGCATACCATCCGCTTGCTCATTGCGACAGAGGTGGCACTAATGAAGGAAGAGGTCAACGTTACGTTCTTCTTTAAAATGCAAGGCCAGGAAAAGTGGCAGCGGTGGGATTTGAACCCACGCCTCCGAAGAGACTGGAGCCTTAATCCAGCGCCTTAGACCGCTCGGCCACGCTACCTCCCTGCTAGTCGCCGAAAGCGGAACTTGACCCGTTGCCCGGCCCGCTTTAGTGCTTTGCCTTTTCTCCTTGGAAAGTCTGGAGACAGGCAGTGGAAGGGCAGGCAAACTGTCAGGTGCGCAGAGGAGGGGAGACCATGAGGCAAGGTGGGAGATGGGGGCAAGAAGTGAGAAAAAAACGAATCGCAAGCTAGGGCAGGATTCGGAAAGTGAAGCCGAAAAGGGGCTTAGCATGCAGCCCAGGGGTTTCTTTGACTGTCCTAAGCCCACAGGGACTTTGCCGTCCTCAGCTCATGAGACTTGAGATGGGTAGCTTGATTTGCTGAGGAAATGCGGGATGACAGATTCAACTCTGGAGTCAAACATAGCCCGGAACTATCGCCTTAAACTGAGTTTTAAGCCTGGTGCCGATAAAAAGAAAGAAATTAGCCTTAGATCGGGCAAGCCGTTTGACGGGGGAAAATGAGACCCCCTAGGCCAGCTAGGTGGTCGCTGGATGCTGTGCAGACATCAGCAGCTGTTCATTTCATGCCCTCACGTCTCCTCGTTAGTATAGTGGTCAGTATCCCCGCGGGAGACCGGGGTTCAATTCCCCGACGGGGAGGTTAAACCTTTTCTGGATTTTTTTTAGTTCTTGACAAATATTCTTGAAGATTAGGCTGAGTCAAGTAGGGAATGGGTGCCAAGAACTGACTCTTTAAGAAAAAAGCACCGGCAACGCTAGTCATCGTACAATATTTGTGCACAATTGCTTACATTAGGCGGCCGGTCCACTTTATTGAGTCCCCCTCAGCACCATTTAGTGCTCCTGTTGTCTGCGAAGTCCAAATTGTAACCCTGAATCAGTTCCTCTTCTGACCCTTTGTATCATGTTACATGACGAGTAATGATCACCTGTTAGCTTTATCCCTAATTATAACTCTCACTCTTTCCCTGCATCTAACCCTAGCTCTAATCCCATCATTAACCTCGGTCCGGGCACACGCGTGAACCCCTACTCTCATCTCAGCCTCTCCTGGTGATACATCACACCTGGGATCGTTTGCTCCCTGTGGGCTGTGGGAAATTTGCTACCAGCACGCCCTGGAAGTGGGGCTCATTCCGCTGCAACGGGAGGTCTTCCCAGGACGCGTCACAGCTCAACGCAAGAGCTCCTGGGTTTCGAAGGCTCTTGCAGCAAGCCTTCACAAAGCAGCAGGGAGCGCCGTTCCAGATGGGAAACTTGAGACTGGATGTCCAGAAAAGCAAGACGTCAGAAGCGAAACCTTTTTCCTGCAGGGTGTGGCATACCATCCGCTTGCTCATTGCGACAGAGGTGGCACTAATGAAGGAAGAGGTCAACGTTACGTTCTTCTTTAAAATGCAAGGCCAGGAAAAGTGGCAGCGGTGGGATTTGAACCCACGCCTCCGAAGAGACTGGAGCCTTAATCCAGCGCCTTAGACCGCTCGGCCACGCTATCTCCCTGCTAGTTGCCGAAAGCGGAACTTGAACCGTTGCCCGGCCCGCTTTAGTGCTTTGCCTTTTCTCCTTGGAAAGTCTGGAGACAGGCAGTGGAAGGGCAGGCAAACTGTCAGGTGCGCAGAGGAGGGGAGACCATGAGGCAAGGTGGGAGATGGGGGCAAGAAGTGAGAAAAAAACTAATCGCAAGCTAGGGCAGGATTCGGAAAGTGAAGCCAAAAAGGGGCTTAGCATGCAGCCCAGGGGTTTCTTTGACTGTCCTAAGCCCACAGGGACTTTGCCGTCCTCAGCTCATGAGACTTGAGATGGGTAGCTTGATTTGCTGAGGAAATGCGGGATGACAGATTCAACTCTGGAGTCAAACATAGCCCGGAACTATCGCCTTAAACTGAGTTTTAAGCCTGGTGCCGATAAAAAGAAAGAAATTAGCCTTAGATCGGGCAAGCCGTTTGACGGGGGAAAATGAGACCCCCTAGGCCAGCTAGGTGGTCGCTGGATGCTGTGCAGACATCAGCAGCTGTTCATTTCATGCCCTCACGTCTCCTCGTTAGTATAGTGGTCAGTATCCCCACCTGTCACGCGGGAGACCGGGGTTCAATTCCCCGACGGGGAGGTTAAACCTTTTCTGGATTTTTTTTAGTTCTTGACAAATATTCTTGAAGATTAGGCTGAGTCAAGTAGGGAATGGGTGCCAAGAACTGACTCTTTAAGAAAAAAGCACCGGCAACGCTAGTCATCGTACAATATTTGTGCACAATTGCTTACATTAGGCGGCCGGTCCACTTTATTGAGTCCCCCTCAGCACCATTTAGTGCTCCTGTTGTCTGCGAAGTCCAAATTGTAACCCTGAATCAGTTCCTCTTCTGACCCTTTGTATCATGTTACATGACGAGTAATGATCACCTGTTAGCTTTATCCCTAATTATAACTCTCACTCTTTCCCTGCATCTAACCCTAGCTCTAATCCCATCATTAACCTCGGTCCGGGCACACGCGTGAACCCCTACTCTCATCTCAGCCTCTCCTGGTGATACATCACACCTGGGATCGTTTGCTCCCTGTGGGCTGTGGGAAATTTGCTACCAGCACGCCCTGGAAGTGGGGCTCATTCCGCTGCAACGGGAGGTCTTCCCAGGACGCGTCACAGCTCAACGCAAGAGCTCCTGGGTTTCGAAGGCTCTTGCAGCAAGCCTTCACAAAGCAGCAGGGAGCGCCGTTCCAGATGGGAAACTTGAGACTGGATGTCCAGAAAAGCAAGACGTCAGAAGCGAAACCTTTTTCCTGCAGGGTGTGGCATACCATCCGCTTGCTCATTGCGACAGAGGTGGCACTAATGAAGGAAGAGGTCAACGTTACGTTCTTCTTTAAAATGCAAGGCCAGGAAAAGTGGCAGCGGTGGGATTTGAACCCACGCCTCCGAAGAGACTGGAGCCTTAATCCAGCGCCTTAGACCGCTCGGCCACGCTACCTCCCTGCTAGTCGCCGAAAGCGGAACTTGACCCGTTGCCCGGCCCGCTTTAGTGCTTTGCCTTTTCTCCTTGGAAAGTCTGGAGACAGGCAGTGGAAGGGCAGGCAAACTGTCAGGTGCGCAGAGGAGGGGAGACCATGAGGCAAGGTGGGAGATGGGGGCAAGAAGTGAGAAAAAAACGAATCGCAAGCTAGGGCAGGATTCGGAAAGTGAAGCCGAAAAGGGGCTTAGCATGCAGCCCAGGGGTTTCTTTGACTGTCCTAAGCCCACAGGGACTTTGCCGTCCTCAGCTCATGAGACTTGAGATGGGTAGCTTGATTTGCTGAGGAAATGCGGGATGACAGATTCAACTCTGGAGTCAAACATAGCCCGGAACTATCGCCTTAAACTGAGTTTTAAGCCTGGTGCCGATAAAAAGAAAGAAATTAGCCTTAGATCGGGCAAGCCGTTTGACGGGGGAAAATGAGACCCCCTAGGCCAGCTAGGTGGTCGCTGGATGCTGTGCAGACATCAGCAGCTGTTCATTTCATGCCCTCACGTCTCCTCGTTAGTATAGTGGTCAGTATCCCCGCCTGTCACGCGGGAGACCGGGGTTCAATTCCCCGACGGGGAGGTTAAACCTTTTCTGGATTTTTTTTAGTTCTTGACAAATATTCTTGAAGATTAGGCTGAGTCAAGTAGGGAATGGGTGCCAAGAACTGACTCTTTAAGAAAAAAGCACCGGCAACGCTAGTCATCGTACAATATTTGTGCACAATTGCTTACATTAGGCGGCCGGTCCACTTTATTGAGTCCCCCTCAGCACCATTTAGTGCTCCTGTTGTCTGCGAAGTCCAAATTGTAACCCTGAATCAGTTCCTCTTCTGACCCTTTGTATCATGTTACATGACGAGTAATGATCACCTGTTAGCTTTATCCCTAATTATAACTCTCACTCTTTCCCTGCATCTAACCCTAGCTCTAATCCCATCATTAACCTCGGTCCGGGCACACGCGTGAACCCCTACTCTCATCTCAGCCTCTCCTGGTGATACATCACACCTGGGATCGTTTGCTCCCTGTGGGCTGTGGGAAATTTGCTACCAGCACGCCCTGGAAGTGGGGCTCATTCCGCTGCAACGGGAGGTCTTCCCAGGACGCGTCACAGCTCAACGCAAGAGCTCCTGGGTTTCGAAGGCTCTTGCAGCAAGCCTTCACAAAGCAGCAGGGAGCGCCGTTCCAGATGGGAAACTTGAGACTGGATGTCCAGAAAAGCAAGACGTCAGAAGCGAAACCTTTTTCCTGCAGGGTGTGGCATACCATCCGCTTGCTCATTGCGACAGAGGTGGCACTAATGAAGGAAGAGGTCAACGTTACGTTCTTCTTTAAAATGCAAGGCCAGGAAAAGTGGCAGCGGTGGGATTTGAACCCACGCCTCCGAAGAGACTGGAGCCTTAATCCAGCGCCTTAGACCGCTCGGCCACGCTACCTCCCTGCTAGTCGCCGAAAGCGGAACTTGACCCGTTGCCCGGCCCGCTTTAGTGCTTTGCCTTTTCTCCTTGGAAAGTCTGGAGACAGGCAGTGGAAGGGCAGGCAAACTGTCAGGTGCGCAGAGGAGGGGAGACCATGAGGCAAGGTGGGAGATGGGGGCAAGAAGTGAGAAAAAAACTAATCGCAAGCTAGGGCAGGATTCGGAAAGTGAAGCCGAAAAGGGGCTTAGCATGCAGCCCAGGGGTTTCTTTGACTGTCCTAAGCCCACAGGGACTTTGCCGTCCTCAGCTCATGAGACTTGAGATGGGTAGCTTGATTTGCTGAGGAAATGCGGGATGACAGATTCAACTCTGGAGTCAAACATAGCCCGGAACTATCGCCTTAAACTGAGTTTTAAGCCTGGTGCCGATAAAAAGAAAGAAATTAGCCTTAGATCGGGCAAGCCGTTTGACGGGGGAAAATGAGACCCCCTAGGCCAGCTAGGTGGTCGCTGGATGCTGTGCAGACATCAGCAGCTGTTCATTTCATGCCCTCACGTCTCCTCGTTAGTATAGTGGTCAGTATCCCCGCCTGTCACCCGGGAGACCGGGGTTCAATTCCCCGACGGGGAGGTTAAACCTTTTCTGGATTTTTTTTAGTTCTTGACAAATATTCTTGAAGATTAGGCTGAGTCAAGTAGGGAATGGGTGCCAAGAACTGACTCTTTAAGAAAAAAGCACCGGCAACGCTAGTCATCGTACAATATTTGTGCACAATTGCTTACATTAGGCGGCCGGTCCACTTTATTGAGTCCCCCTCAGCACCATTTAGTGCTCCTGTTGTCTGCGAAGTCCAAATTGTAACCCTGAATCAGTTCCTCTTCTGACCCTTTGTATCATGTTACATGACGAGTAATGATCACCTGTTAGCTTTATCCCTAATTATAACTCTCACTCTTTCCCTGCATCTAACCCTAGCTCTAATCCCATCATTAACCTCGGTCCGGGCACACGCGTGAACCCTTACTCTCATCTCAGCCTCTCCTGGTGATACATCACACCTGGGATCGTTTGCTCCCTGTGGGCTGTGGGAAATTTGCTACCAGCACGCCCTGGAAGTGGGGCTCATTCCGCTGCAACGGGAGGTCTTCCCAGGACGCGTCACAGCTCAACGCAAGAGCTCCTGGGTTTCGAAGGCTCTTGCAGCAAGCCTTCACAAAGCAGCAGGGAGCGCCGTTCCAGATGGGAAACTTGAGACTGGATGTCCAGAAAAGCAAGACGTCAGAAGCTAAACCTTTTTCCTGCAGGGTGTGGCATACCATCCGCTTGCTCATTGCGACAGAGGTGGCACTAATGAAGGAAGAGGTCAACGTTACGTTCTTCTTTAAAATGCAAGGCCAGGAAAAGTGGCAGCGGTGGGATTTGAACCCACGCCTCCGAAGAGACTGGAGCCTTAATCCAGCGCCTTAGACCGCTCGGCCACGCTACCTCCCTGCTAGTCGCCGAAAGCGGAACTTGACCCGTTGCCCGGCCCGCTTTAGTGCTTTGCCTTTTCTCCTTGGAAAGTCTGGAGACAGGCAGTGGAAGGGCAGGCAAACTGTCAGGTGCGCAGAGGAGGGGAGACCATGAGGCAAGGTGGGAGATGGGGGCAAGAAGTGAGAAAAAAACTAATCGCAAGCTAGGGCAGGATTCGGAAAGTGAAGCCGAAAAGGGGCTTAGCATGCAGCCCAGGGGTTTCTTTGACTGTCCTAAGCCCACAGGGACTTTGCCGTCCTCAGCTCATGAGACTTGAGATGGGTAGCTTGATTTGCTGAGGAAATGCGGGATGACAGATTCAACTCTGGAGTCAAACATAGCCCGGAACTATCGCCTTAAACTGAGTTTTAAGCCTGGTGCCGATAAAAAGAAAGAAATTAGCCTTAGATCGGGCAAGCCGTTTGACGGGGGAAAATGAGACCCCCCTAGGCCAGCTAGGTGGTCGCTGGATGCTGTGCAGACATCAGCAGCTGTTCATTTCATCCCCTCACGTCTCCTCGTTAGTATAGTGGTCAGTATCCCCGCCTGTCACGCGGGAGACCGGGGTTCAATTCCCCGACGGGGAGGTTAAACCTTTTCTGGATTTTTTTTAGTTCTTGACAAATATTCTTGAAGATTAGGCTGAGTCAAGTAGGGAATGGGTGCCAAGAACTGACTCTTTAAGAAAAAAGCACCGGCAACGCTAGTCATCGTACAATATTTGTGCACAATTGCTTACATTAGGCGGCCGGTCCACTTTATTGAGTCCCCCTCAGCACCATTTAGTGCTCCTGTTGTCTGCGAAGTCCAAATTGTAACCCTGAATCAGTTCCTCTTCTGACCCTTTGTATCATGTTACATGACGAGTAATGATCACCTGTTAGCTTTATCCCTAATTATAACTCTCACTCTTTCCCTGCATCTAACCCTAGCTCTAATCCCATCATTAACCTCGGTCCGGGCACACGCGTGAACCCCTACTCTCATCTCAGCCTCTCCTGGTGATACATCACACCTGGGATCGTTTGCTCCCTGTGGGCTGTGGGAAATTTGCTACCAGCACGCCCTGGAAGTGGGGCTCATTCCGCTGCAACGGGAGGTCTTCCCAGGACGCGTCACAGCTCAACGCAAGAGCTCCTGGGTTTCGAAGGCTCTTGCAGCAAGCCTTCACAAAGCAGCAGGGAGCGCCGTTCCAGATGGGAAACTTGAGACTGGATGTCCAGAAAAGCAAGACGTCAGAAGCGAAACCTTTTTCCTGCAGGGTGTGGCATACCATCCGCTTGCTCATTGCGACAGAGGTGGCACTAATGAAGGAAGAGGTCAACGTTACGTTCTTCTTTAAAATGCAAGGCCAGGAAAAGTGGCAGCGGTGGGATTTGAACCCACGCCTCCGAAGAGACTGGAGCCTTAATCCAGCGCCTTAGACCGCTCGGCCACGCTACCTCCCTGCTAGTCGCCGAAAGCGGAACTTGACCCGTTGCCCGGCCCGCTTTAGTGCTTTGCCTTTTCTCCTTGGAAAGTCTGGAGACAGGCAGTGGAAGGGCAGGCAAACTGTCAGGTGCGCAGAGGAGGGGAGACCATGAGGCAAGGTGGGAGATGGGGGCAAGAAGTGAGAAAAAAACGAATCGCAAGCTAGGGCAGGATTCGGAAAGTGAAGCCGAAAAGGGGCTTAGCATGCAGCCCAGGGGTTTCTTTGACTGTCCTAAGCCCACAGGGACTTTGCCGTCCTCAGCTCATGAGACTTGAGATGGGTAGCTTGATTTGCTGAGGAAATGCAGGATGACAGATTCAACTCTGGAGTCAAACATAGCCCGGAACTATCGCCTTAAACTGAGTTTTAAGCCTGGTGCCGATAAAAAGAAAGAAATTAGCCTTAGATCGGGCAAGCCGTTTGACGGGGGAAAATGAGACCCCCTAGGCCAGCTAGGTGGTCGCTGGATGCTGTGCAGACATCAGCAGCTGTTCATTTCATGCCCTCACGTCTCCTCGTTAGTATAGTGGTCAGTATCCCCGCCTGTCACGCGGGAGACCGGGGTTCAATTCCCCGACGGGGAGGTTAAACCTTTTCTGGATTTTTTTTAGTTCTTGACAAATATTCTTGAAGATTAGGCTGAGTCAAGTAGGGAATGGGTGCCAAGAACTGACTCTTTAAGAAAAAAGCACCGGCAACGCTAGTCATCGTACAATATTTGTGCACAATTGCTTACATTAGGCGGCCGGTCCACTTTATTGAGTCCCCCTCAGCACCATTTAGTGCTCCTGTTGTCTGCGAAGTCCAAATTGTAACCCTGAATCAGTTCCTCTTCTGACCCTTTGTATCATGTTACATGACGAGTAATGATCACCTGTTAGCTTTATCCCTAATTATAACTCTCACTCTTTCCCTGCATCTAACCCTAGCTCTAATCCCATCATTAACCTCGGTCCGGGCACACGCGTGAACCCCTACTCTCATCTCAGCCTCTCCTGGTGATACATCACACCTGGGATCGTTTGCTCCCTGTGGGCTGTGGGAAATTTGCTACCAGCACGCCCTGGAAGTGGGGCTCATTCCGCTGCAACGGGAGGTCTTCCCAGGACGCGTCACAGCTCAACGCAAGAGCTCCTGGGTTTCGAAGGCTCTTGCAGCAAGCCTTCACAAAGCAGCAGGGAGCGCCGTTCCAGATGGGAAACTTGAGACTGGATGTCCAGAAAAGCAAGACGTCAGAAGCGAAACCTTTTTCCTGCAGGGTGTGGCATACCATCCGCTTGCTCATTGCGACAGAGGTGGCACTAATGAAGGAAGAGGTCAACGTTACGTTCTTCTTTAAAATGCAAGGCCAGGAAAAGTGGCAGCGGTGGGATTTGAACCCACGCCTCCGAAGAGACTGGAGCCTTAATCCAGCGCCTTAGACCGCTCGGCCACGCTACCTCCCTGCTAGTCGCCGAAAGCGGAACTTGACCCGTTGCCCGGCCCGCTTTAGTGCTTTGCCTTTTCTCCTTGGAAAGTCTGGAGACAGGCAGTGGAAGGGCAGGCAAACTGTCAGGTGCGCAGAGGAGGGGAGACCATGAGGCAAGGTGGGAGATGGGGGCAAGAAGTGAGAAAAAAACTAATCGCAAGCTAGGGCAGGATTCGGAAAGTGAAGCCGAAAAGGGGCTTAGCATGCAGCCCAGGGGTTTCTTTGACTGTCCTAAGCCCACAGGGACTTTGCCGTCCTCAGCTCATGAGACTTGAGATGGGTAGCTTGATTTGCTGAGGAAATGCGGGATGACAGATTCAACTCTGGAGTCAAACATAGCCCGGAACTATCGCCTTAAACTGAGTTTTAAGCCTGGTGCCGATAAAAAGAAAGAAATTAGCCTTAGATCGGGCAAGCCGTTTGACGGGGGAAAATGAGACCCCCTAGGCCAGCTAGGTGGTCGCTGGATGCTGTGCAGACATCAGCAGCTGTTCATTTCATGCCCTCACGTCTCCTCGTTAGTATAGTGGTCAGTATCCCCGCCTGTCACCCGGGAGACCGGCCGACGGGGAGGTTAAACCTTTTCTGGATTTTTTTTAGTTCTTGACAAATATTCTTGAAGATTAGGCTGAGTCAAGTAGGGAATGGGTGCCAAGAACTGACTCTTTAAGAAAAAAGCACCGGCAACGCTAGTCATCGTACAATATTTGTGCACAATTGCTTACATTAGGCGGCCGGTCCACTTTATTGAGTCCCCCTCAGCACCATTTAGTGCTCCTGTTGTCTGCGAAGTCCAAATTGTAACCCTGAATCAGTTCCTCTTCTGACCCTTTGTATCATGTTACATGACGAGTAATGATCACCTGTTAGCTTTATCCCTAATTATAACTCTCACTCTTTCCCTGCATCTAACCCTAGCTCTAATCCCATCATTAACCTCGGTCCGGGCACACGCGTGAACCCTTACTCTCATCTCAGCCTCTCCTGGTGATACATCACACCTGGGATCGTTTGCTCCCTGTGGGCTGTGGGAAATTTGCTACCAGCACGCCCTGGAAGTGGGGCTCATTCCGCTGCAACGGGAGGTCTTCCCAGGACGCGTCACAGCTCAACGCAAGAGCTCCTGGGTTTCGAAGGCTCTTGCAGCAAGCCTTCACAAAGCAGCAGGGAGCGCCGTTCCAGATGGGAAACTTGAGACTGGATGTCCAGAAAAGCAAGACGTCAGAAGCGAAACCTTTTTCCTGCAGGGTGTGGCATACCATCCGCTTGCTCATTGCGACAGAGGTGGCACTAATGAAGGAAGAGGTCAACGTTACGTTCTTCTTTAAAATGCAAGGCCAGGAAAAGTGGCAGCGGTGGGATTTGAACCCACGCCTCCGAAGAGACTGGAGCCTTAATCCAGCGCCTTAGACCGCTCGGCCACGCTACCTCCCTGCTAGTCGCCGAAAGCGGAACTTGACCCGTTGCCCGGCCCGCTTTAGTGCTTTGCCTTTTCTCCTTGGAAAGTCTGGAGACAGGCAGTGGAAGGGCAGGCAAACTGTCAGGTGCGCAGAGGAGGGGAGACCATGAGGCAAGGTGGGAGATGGGGGCAAGAAGTGAGAAAAAAACTAATCGCAAGCTAGGGCAGGATTCGGAAAGTGAAGCCGAAAAGGGGCTTAGCATGCAGCCCAGGGGTTTCTTTGACTGTCCTAAGCCCACAGGGACTTTGCCGTCCTCAGCTCATGAGACTTGAGATGGGTAGCTTGATTTGCTGAGGAAATGCGGGATGACAGATTCAACTCTGGAGTCAAACATAGCCCGGAACTATCGCCTTAAACTGAGTTTTAAGCCTGGTGCCGATAAAAAGAAAGAAATTAGCCTTAGATCGGGCAAGCCGTTTGACGGGGGAAAATG
This sequence comes from Ambystoma mexicanum, assembly GCF_040938575.1. Taxonomy (NCBI): domain Eukaryota; kingdom Metazoa; phylum Chordata; class Amphibia; order Caudata; family Ambystomatidae; genus Ambystoma; species Ambystoma mexicanum. Next base: position 237,934,651 of record NC_090921.1, read on the forward strand.
AGACCCCCCTAGGCCAGCTAGGTGGTCGCTGGATGCTGTGCAGACATCAGCAGCTGTTCATTTCATGCCCTCACGTCTCCTCGTTAGTATAGTGGTCAGTATCCCCGCCTGTCACGCGGGAGACCGGGGTTCAATTCCCCGACGGGGAGGTTAAACCTTTTCTGGATTTTTTTTAGTTCTTGACAAATATTCTTGAAGATTAGGCTGAGTCAAGTAGGGAATGGGTGCCAAGAACTGACTCTTTAAGAAAAAAGCACCGGCAACGCTAGTCATCGTACAATATTTGTGCACAATTGCTTACATTAGGCGGCCGGTCCACTTTATTGAGTCCCCCTCAGCACCATTTAGTGCTCCTGTTGTCTGCGAAGTCCAAATTGTAACCCTGAATCAGTTCCTCTTCTGACCCTTTGTATCATGTTACATGACGAGTAATGATCACCTGTTAGCTTTATCCCTAATTATAACTCTCACTCTTTCCCTGCATCTAACCCTAGCTCTAATCCCATCATTAACCTCGGTCCGGGCACACGCGTGAACCCCTACTCTCATCTCAGCCTCTCCTGGTGATACATCACACCTGGGATCGTTTGCTCCCTGTGGGCTGTGGGAAATTTGCTACCAGCACGCCCTGGAAGTGGGGCTCATTCCGCTGCAACGGGAGGTCTTCCCAGGACGCGTCACAGCTCAACGCAAGAGCTCCTGGGTTTCGAAGGCTCTTGCAGCAAGCCTTCACAAAGCAGCAGGGAGCGCCGTTCCAGATGGGAAACTTGAGACTGGATGTCCAGAAAAGCAAGACATCAGAAGCGAAACCTTTTTCCTGCAGGGTGTGGCATACCATCCGCTTGCTCATTGCGACAGAGGTGGCACTAATGAAGGAAGAGGTCAACGTTACGTTCTTCTTTAAAATGCAAGGCCAGGAAAAGTGGCAGCGGTGGGATTTGAACCCACGCCTCCGAAGAGACTGGAGCCTTAATCCAGCGCCTTAGACCGCTCGGCCACGCTACCTCCCTGCTAGTCGCCGAAAGCGGAACTTGACCCGTTGCCCGGCCCGCTTTAGTGCTTTGCCTTTTCTCCTTGGAAAGTCTGGAGACAGGCAGTGGAAGGGCAGGCAAACTGTCAGGTGCGCAGAGGAGGGGAGACCATGAGGCAAGGTGGGAGATGGGGGCAAGAAGTGAGAAAAAAACGAATCGCAAGCTAGGGCAGGATTCGGAAAGTGAAGCCGAAAAGGGGCTTAGCATGCAGCCCAGGGGTTTCTTTGACTGTCCTAAGCCCACAGGGACTTTGCCGTCCTCAGCTCATGAGACTTGAGATGGGTAGCTTGATTTGCTGAGGAAATGCGGGATGACAGATTCAACTCTGGAGTCAAACATAGCCCGGAACTATCGCCTTAAACTGAGTTTTAAGCCTGGTGCCGATAAAAAGAAAGAAATTAGCCTTAGATCGGGCAAGCCGTTTGACGGGGGAAAATGAGACCCCCTAGGCCAGCTAGGTGGTCGCTGGATGCTGTGCAGACATCAGCAGCTGTTCATTTCATGCCCTCACGTCTCCTCGTTAGTATAGTGGTCAGTATCCCCGCCTGTCACGCGGGAGACCGGGGTTCAATTCCCCGACGGGGAGGTTAAACCTTTTCTGGATTTTTTTTAGTTCTTGACAAATATTCTTGAAGATTAGGCTGAGTCAAGTAGGGAATGGGTGCCAAGAACTGACTCTTTAAGAAAAAAGCACCGGCAACGCTAGTCATCGTACAATATTTGTGCACAATTGCTTACATTAGGCGGCCGGTCCACTTTATTGAGTCCCCCTCAGCACCATTTAGTGCTCCTGTTGTCTGCGAAGTCCAAATTGTAACCCTGAATCAGTTCCTCTTCTGACCCTTTGTATCATGTTACATGACGAGTAATGATCACCTGTTAGCTTTATCCCTAATTATAACTCTCACTCTTTCCCTGCATCTAACCCTAGCTCTAATCCCATCATTAACCTCGGTCCGGGCACACGCGTGAACCCCTACTCTCATCTCAGCCTCTCCTGGTGATACATCACACCTGGGATCGTTTGCTCCCTGTGGGCTGTGGGAAATTTGCTACCAGCACGCCCTGGAAGTGGGGCTCATTCCGCTGCAACGGGAGGTCTTCCCAGGACGCGTCACAGCTCAACGCAAGAGCTCCTGGGTTTCGAAGGCTCTTGCAGCAAGCCTTCACAAAGCAGCAGGGAGCGCCGTTCCAGATGGGAAACTTGAGACTGGATGTCCAGAAAAGCAAGACGTCAGAAGCGAAACCTTTTTCCTGCAGGGTGTGGCATACCATCCGCTTGCTCATTGCGACAGAGGTGGCACTAATGAAGGAAGAGGTCAACGTTACGTTCTTCTTTAAAATGCAAGGCCAGGAAAAGTGGCAGCGGTGGGATTTGAACCCACGCCTCCGAAGAGACTGGAGCCTTAATCCAGCGCCTTAGACCGCTCGGCCACGCTACCTCCCTGCTAGTCACCGAAAGCGGAACTTGACCCGTTGCCCGGCCCGCTTTAGTGCTTTGCCTTTTCTCCTTGGAAAGTCTGGAGACAGGCAGTGGAAGGGCAGGCAAACTGTCAGGTGCGCAGAGGAGGGGAGACCATGAGGCAAGGTGGGAGATGGGGGCAAGAAGTGAGAAAAAAACGAATCGCAAGCTAGGGCAGGATTCGGAAAGTGAAGCCGAAAAGGGGCTTAGCATGCAGCCCAGGGGTTTCTTTGACTGTCCTAAGCCCACAGGGACTTTGCCGTCCTCAGCTCATGAGACTTGAGATGGGTAGCTTGATTTGCTGAGGAAATGCGGGATGACAGATTCAACTCTGGAGTCAAACATAGCCCGGAACTATCGCCTTAAACTGAGTTTTAAGCCTGGTGCCGATAAAAAGAAAGAAATTAGCCTTAGATCGGGCAAGCCGTTTGACGGGGGAAAATGAGACCCCCTAGGCCAGCTAGGTGGTCGCTGGATGCTGTGCAGACATCAGCAGCTGTTCATTTCATGCCCTCACGTCTCCTCGTTAGTATAGTGGTCAGTATCCCCGCCTGTCACCCGGGAGACCGGGGTTCAATTCCCCGACGGGGAGGTTAAACCTTTTCTGGATTTTTTTTAGTTCTTGACAAATATTCTTGAAGATTAGGCTGAGTCAAGTAGGGAATGGGTGCCAAGAACTGACTCTTTAAGAAAAAAGCACCGGCAACGCTAGTCATCGTACAATATTTGTGCACAATTGCTTACATTAGGCGGCCGGTCCACTTTATTGAGTCCCCCTCAGCACCATTTAGTGCTCCTGTTGTCTGCGAAGTCCAAATTGTAACCCTGAATCAGTTCCTCTTCTGACCCTTTGTATCATGTTACATGACGAGTAATGATCACCTGTTAGCTTTATCCCTAATTATAACTCTCACTCTTTCCCTGCATCTAACCCTAGCTCTAATCCCATCATTAACCTCGGTCCGGGCACACGCGTGAACCCTTACTCTCATCTCAGCCTCTCCTGGTGATACATCACACCTGGGATCGTTTGCTCCCTGTGGGCTGTGGGAAATTTGCTACCAGCACGCCCTGGAAGTGGGGCTCATTCCGCTGCAACGGGAGGTCTTCCCAGGACGCGTCACAGCTCAACGCAAGAGCTCCTGGGTTTCGAAGGCTCTTGCAGCAAGCCTTCACAAAGCAGCAGGGAGCGCCGTTCCAGATGGGAAACTTGAGACTGGATGTCCAGAAAAGCAAGACGTCAGAAGCGAAACCTTTTTCCTGCAGGGTGTGGCATACCATCCGCTTGCTCATTGCGACAGAGGTGGCACTAATGAAGGAAGAGGTCAACGTTACGTTCTTCTTTAAAATGCAAGGCCAGGAAAAGTGGCAGCGGTGGGATTTGAACCCACGCCTCCGAAGAGACTGGAGCCTTAATCCAGCGCCTTAGACCGCTCGGCCACGCTACCTCCCTGCTAGTCGCCGAAAGCGGAACTTGACCCGTTGCCCGGCCCGCTTTAGTGCTTTTGCCTTTTCTCCTTGGAAAGTCTGGAGACAGGCAGTGGAAGGGCAGGCAAACTGTCAGGTGCGCAGAGGAGGGGAGACCATGAGGCAAGGTGGGAGATGGGGGCAAGAAGTGAGAAAAAAACTAATCGCAAGCTAGGGCAGGATTCGGAAAGTGAAGCCGAAAAGGGGCTTAGCATGCAGCCCAGGGGTTTCTTTGACTGTCCTAAGCCCACAGGGACTTTGCCGTCCTCAGCTCATGAGACTTGAGATGGGTAGCTTGATTTGCTGAGGAAATGCGGGATGACAGATTCAACTCTGGAGTCAAACATAGCCCGGAACTATCGCCTTAAACTGAGTTTTAAGCCTGGTGCCGATAAAAAGAAAGAAATTAGCCTTAGATCGGGCAAGCCGTTTGACGGGGGAAAATGAGACCCCCTAGGCCAGCTAGGTGGTCGCTGGATGCTGTGCAGACATCAGCAGCTGTTCATTTCATGCCCTCACGTCTCCTCGTTAGTATAGTGGTCAGTATCCCCCGCCTGTCACGCGGGAGACCGGGGTTCAATTCCCCGACGGGGAGGTTAAACCTTTTCTGGATTTTTTTTAGTTCTTGACAAATATTCTTGAAGATTAGGCTGAGTCAAGTAGGGAATGGGTGCCAAGAACTGACTCTTTAAGAAAAAAGCACCGGCAACGCTAGTCATCGTACAATATTTGTGCACAATTGCTTACATTAGGCGGCCGGTCCACTTTATTGAGTCCCCCTCAGCACCATTTAGTGCTCCTGTTGTCTGCGAAGTCCAAATTGTAACCCTGAATCAGTTCCTCTTCTGACCCTTTGTATCATGTTACATGACGAGTAATGATCACCTGTTAGCTTTATCCCTAATTATAACTCTCACTCTTTCCCTGCATCTAACCCTAGCTCTAATCCCATCATTAACCTCGGTCCGGGCACACGCGTGAACCCTTACTCTCATCTCAGCCTCTCCTGGTGATACATCACACCTGGGATCGTTTGCTCCCTGTGGGCTGTGGGAAATTTGCTACCAGCACGCCCTGGAAGTGGGGCTCATTCCGCTGCAACGGGAGGTCTTCCCAGGACGCGTCACAGCTCAACGCAAGAGCTCCTGGGTTTCGAAGGCTCTTGCAGCAAGCCTTCACAAAGCAGCAGGGAGCGCCGTTCCAGATGGGAAACTTGAGACTGGATGTCCAGAAAAGCAAGACGTCAGAAGCGAAACCTTTTTCCTGCAGGGTGTGGCATACCATCCGCTTGCTCATTGCGACAGAGGTGGCACTAATGAAGGAAGAGGTCAACGTTACGTTCTTCTTTAAAATGCAAGGCCAGGAAAAGTGGCAGCGGTGGGATTTGAACCCACGCCTCCGAAGAGACTGGAGCCTTAATCCAGCGCCTTAGACCGCTCGGCCACGCTACCTCCCTGCTAGTCGCCGAAAGCGGAACTTGACCCGTTGCCCGGCCCGCTTTAGTGCTTTGCCTTTTCTCCTTGGAAAGTCTGGAGACAGGCAGTGGAAGGGCAGGCAAACTGTCAGGTGCGCAGAGGAGGGGAGACCATGAGGCAAGGTGGGAGATGGGGGCAAGAAGTGAGAAAAAAACTAATCGCAAGCTAGGGCAGGATTCGGAAAGTGAAGCCGAAAAGGGGCTTAGCATGCAGCCCAGGGGTTTCTTTGACTGTCCTAAGCCCACAGGGACTTTGCCGTCCTCAGCTCATGAGACTTGAGATGGGTAGCTTGATTTGCTGAGGAAATGCGGGATGACAGATTCAACTCTGGAGTCAAACATAGCCCGGAACTATCGCCTTAAACTGAGTTTTAAGCCTGGTGCCGATAAAAAGAAAGAAATTAGCCTTAGATCGGGCAAGCCGTTTGACGGGGGAAAATGAGACCCCCCTAGGCCAGCTAGGTGGTCGCTGGATGCTGTGCAGACATCAGCAGCTGTTCATTTCATGCCCTCACGTCTCCTCGTTAGTATAGTGGTCAGTATCCCCGCCTGTCACGCGGGAGACCGGGGTTCAATTCCCCGACGGGGAGGTTAAACCTTTTCTGGATTTTTTTTAGTTCTTGACAAATATTCTTGAAGATTAGGCTGAGTCAAGTAGGGAATGGGTGCCAAGAACTGACTCTTTAAGAAAAAAGCACCGGCAACGCTAGTCATCGTACAATATTTGTGCACAATTGCTTACATTAGGCGGCCGGTCCACTTTATTGAGTCCCCCTCAGCACCATTTAGTGCTCCTGTTGTCTGCGAAGTCCAAATTGTAACCCTGAATCAGTTCCTCTTCTGACCCTTTGTATCATGTTACATGACGAGTAATGATCACCTGTTAGCTTTATCCCTAATTATAACTCTCACTCTTTCCCTGCATCTAACCCTAGCTCTAATCCCATCATTAACCTCGGTCCGGGCACACGCGTGAACCCCTACTCTCATCTCAGCCTCTCCTGGTGATACATCACACCTGGGATCGTTTGCTCCCTGTGGGCTGTGGGAAATTTGCTACCAGCACGCCCTGGAAGTGGGGCTCATTCCGCTGCAACGGGAGGTCTTCCCAGGACGCGTCACAGCTCAACGCAAGAGCTCCTGGGTTTCGAAGGCTCTTGCAGCAAGCCTTCACAAAGCAGCAGGGAGCGCCGTTCCAGATGGGAAACTTGAGACTGGATGTCCAGAAAAGCAAGACGTCAGAAGCGAAACCTTTTTCCTGCAGGGTGTGGCATACCATCCGCTTGCTCATTGCGACAGAGGTGGCACTAATGAAGGAAGAGGTCAACGTTACGTTCTTCTTTAAAATGCAAGGCCAGGAAAAGTGGCAGCGGTGGGATTTGAACCCACGCCTCCGAAGAGACTGGAGCCTTAATCCAGCGCCTTAGACCGCTCGGCCACGCTACCTCCCTGCTAGTCGCCGAAAGCGGAACTTGACCCGTTGCCCGGCCCGCTTTAGTGCTTTGCCTTTTCTCCTTGGAAAGTCTGGAGACAGGCAGTGGAAGGGCAGGCAAACTGTCAGGTGCGCAGAGGAGGGGAGACCATGAGGCAAGGTGGGAGATGGGGGCAAGAAGTAAGAAAAAAACTAATCGCAAGCTAGGGCAGGATTCGGAAAGTGAAGCCGAAAAGGGGCTTAGCATGCAGCCCAGGGGTTTCTTTGACTGTCCTAAGCCCACAGGGACTTTGCCGTCCTCAGCTCATGAGACTTGAGATGGGTAGCTTGATTTGCTGAGGAAATGCGGGATGACAGATTCAACTCTGGAGTCAAACATAGCCCGGAACTATCGCCTTAAACTGAGTTTTAAGCCTGGTGCCGATAAAAAGAAAGAAATTAGCCTTAGATCGGGCAAGCCGTTTGACGGGGGAAAATGAGACCCCCTAGGCCAGCTAGGTGGTCGCTGGATGCTGTGCAGACATCAGCAGCTGTTCATTTCATGCCCTCACGTCTCCTCGTTAGTATAGTGGTCAGTATCCCCGCCTGTCACGCGGGAGACCGGGGTTCAATTCCCCGACGGGGAGGTTAAACCTTTTCTGGATTTTTTTTAGTTCTTGACAAATATTCTTGAAGATTAGGCTGAGTCAAGTAGGGAATGGGTGCCAAGAACTGACTCTTTAAGAAAAAAGCACCGGCAACGCTAGTCATCGTACAATATTTGTGCACAATTGCTTACATTAGGCGGCCGGTCCACTTTATTGAGTCCCCCTCAGCACCATTTAGTGCTCCTGTTGTCTGCGAAGTCCAAATTGTAACCCTGAATCAGTTCCTCTTCTGACCCTTTGTATCATGTTACATGACGAGTAATGATCACCTGTTAGCTTTATCCCTAATTATAACTCTCACTCTTTCCCTGCATCTAACCCTAGCTCTAATCCCATCATTAACCTCGGTCCGGGCACACGCGTGAACCCCTACTCTCATCTCAGCCTCTCCTGGTGATACATCACACCTGGGATCGTTTGCTCCCTGTGGGCTGTGGGAAATTTGCTACCAGCACGCCCTGGAAGTGGGGCTCATTCCGCTGCAACGGGAGGTCTTCCCAGGACGCGTCACAGCTCAACGCAAGAGCTCCTGGGTTTCGAAGGCTCTTGCAGCAAGCCTTCACAAAGCAGCAGGGAGCGCCGTTCCAGATGGGAAACTTGAGACTGGATGTCCAGAAAAGCAAGACGTCAGAAGCGAAACCTTTTTCCTGCAGGGTGTGGCATACCATCCGCTTGCTCATTGCGACAGAGGTGGCACTAATGAAGGAAGAGGTCAACGTTACGTTCTTCTTTAAAATGCAAGGCCAGGAAAAGTGGCAGCGGTGGGATTTGAACCCACGCCTCCGAAGAGACTGGAGCCTTAATCCAGCGCCTTAGACCGCTCGGCCACGCTACCTCCCTGCTAGTCGCCGAAAGCGGAACTTGACCCGTTGCCCGGCCCGCTTTAGTGCTTTGCCTTTTCTCCTTGGAAAGTCTGGAGACAGGCAGTGGAAGGGCAGGCAAACTGTCAGGTGCGCAGAGGAGGGGAGACCATGAGGCAAGGTGGGAGATGGGGGCAAGAAGTGAGAAAAAAACTAATCGCAAGCTAGGGCAGGATTCGGAAAGTGAAGCCGAAAAGGGGCTTAGCATGCAGCCCAGGGGTTTCTTTGACTGTCCTAAGCCCACAGGGACTTTGCCGTCCTCAGCTCATGAGACTTGAGATGGGTAGCTTGATTTGCTGAGGAAATGCGGGATGACAGATTCAACTCTGGAGTCAAACATAGCCCGGAACTATCGCCTTAAACTGAGTTTTAAGCCTGGTGCCGATAAAAAGAAAGAAATTAGCCTTAGATCGGGCAAGCCGTTTGACGGGGGAAAATGAGACCCCCTAGGCCAGCTAGGTGGTCGCTGGATGCTGTGCAGACATCAGCAGCTGTTCATTTCATGCCCTCACGTCTCCTCGTTAGTATAGTGGTCAGTATCCCCGCCTGTCACCCGGGAGACCGGGGTTCAATTCCCCGACGGGGAGGTTAAACCTTTTCTGGATTTTTTTTAGTTCTTGACAAATATTCTTGAAGATTAGGCTGAGTCAAGTAGGGAATGGGTGCCAAGAACTGACTCTTTAAGAAAAAAGCACCGGCAACGCTAGTCATCGTACAATATTTGTGCACAATTGCTTACATTAGGCGGCCGGTCCACTTTATTGAGTCCCCCTCAGCACCATTTAGTGCTCCTGTTGTCTGCGAAGTCCAAATTGTAACCCTGAATCAGTTCCTCTTCTGACCCTTTGTATCATGTTACATGACGAGTAATGATCACCTGTTAGCTTTATCCCTAATTATAACTCTCACTCTTTCCCTGCATCTAACCCTAGCTCTAATCCCATCATTAACCTCGGTCCGGGCACACGCGTGAACCCTTACTCTCATCTCAGCCTCTCCTGGTGATACATCACACCTGGGATCGTTTGCTCCCTGTGGGCTGTGGGAAATTTGCTACCAGCACGCCCTGGAAGTGGGGCTCATTCCGCTGCAACGGGAGGTCTTCCCAGGACGCGTCACAGCTCAACGCAAGAGCTCCTGGGTTTCGAAGGCTCTTGCAGCAAGCCTTCACAAAGCAGCAGGGAGCGCCGTTCCAGATGGGAAACTTGAGACTGGATGTCCAGAAAAGCAAGACGTCAGAAGCGAAACCTTTTTCCTGCAGGGTGTGGCATACCATCCGCTTGCTCATTGCGACAGAGGTGGCACTAATGAAGGAAGAGGTCAACGTTACGTTCTTCTTTAAAATGCAAGGCCAGGAAAAGTGGCAGCGGTGGGATTTGAACCCACGCCTCCGAAGAGACTGGAGCCTTAATCCAGCGCCTTAGACCGCTCGGCCACGCTACCTCCCTGCTAGTCGCCGAAAGCGGAACTTGACCCGTTGCCCGGCCCGCTTTAGTGCTTTGCCTTTTCTCCTTGGAAAGTCTGGAGACAGGCAGTGGAAGGGCAGGCAAACTGTCAGGTGCGCAGAGGAGGGGAGACCATGAGGCAAGGTGGGAGATGGGGGCAAGAAGTGAGAAAAAAACTAATCGCAAGCTAGGGCAGGATTCGGAAAGTGAAGCCGAAAAGGGGCTTAGCATGCAGCCCAGGGGTTTCTTTGACTGTCCTAAGCCCACAGGGACTTTGCCGTCCTCAGCTCATGAGACTTGAGATGGGTAGCTTGATTTGCTGAGGAAATGCGGGATGACAGATTCAACTCTGGAGTCAAACATAGCCCGGAACTATCGCCTTAAACTGAGTTTTAAGCCTGGTGCCGATAAAAAGAAAGAAATTAGCCTTAGATCGGGCAAGCCGTTTGACGGGGGAAAATGAGACCCCCCTAGGCCAGCTAGGTGGTCGCTGGATGCTGTGCAGACATCAGCAGCTGTTCATTTCATCCCCTCACGTCTCCTCGTTAGTATACGGGAGACCGGGGTTCAATTCCCCGACGGGGAGGTTAAACCTTTTCTGGATTTTTTTTAGTTCTTGACAAATATTCTTGAAGATTAGGCTGAGTCAAGTAGGGAATGGGTGCCAAGAACTGACTCTTTAAGAAAAAAGCACCGGCAACGCTAGTCATCGTACAATATTTGTGCACAATTGCTTACATTAGGCGGCCGGTCCACTTTATTGAGTCCCCCTCAGCACCATTTAGTGCTCCTGTTGTCTGCGAAGTCCAAATTGTAACCCTGAATCAGTTCCTCTTCTGACCCTTTGTATCATGTTACATGACGAGTAATGATCACCTGTTAGCTTTATCCCTAATTATAACTCTCACTCTTTCCCTGCATCTAACCCTAGCTCTAATCCCATCATTAACCTCGGTCCGGGCACACGCGTGAACCCCTACTCTCATCTCAGCCTCTCCTGGTGATACATCACACCTGGGATCGTTTGCTCCCTGTGGGCTGTGGGAAATTTGCTACCAGCACGCCCTGGAAGTGGGGCTCATTCCGCTGCAACGGGAGGTCTTCCCAGGACGCGTCACAGCTCAACGCAAGAGCTCCTGGGTTTCGAAGGCTCTTGCAGCAAGCCTTCACAAAGCAGCAGGGAGCGCCGTTCCAGATGGGAAACTTGAGACTGGATGTCCAGAAAAGCAAGACGTCAGAAGCGAAACCTTTTTCCTGCAGGGTGTGGCATACCATCCGCTTGCTCATTGCGACAGAGGTGGCACTAATGAAGGAAGAGGTCAACGTTACGTTCTTCTTTAAAATGCAAGGCCAGGAAAAGTGGCAGCGGTGGGATTTGAACCCACGCCTCCGAAGAGACTGGAGCCTTAATCCAGCGCCTTAGACCGCTCGGCCACGCTACCTCCCTGCTAGTCGCCGAAAGCGGAACTTGACCCGTTGCCCGGCCCGCTTTAGTGCTTTGCCTTTTCTCCTTGGAAAGTCTGGAGACAGGCAGTGGAAGGGCAGGCAAACTGTCAGGTGCGCAGAGGAGGGGAGACCATGAGGCAAGGTGGGAGATGGGGGCAAGAAGTGAGAAAAAAACTAATCGCAAGCTAGGGCAGGATTCGGAAAGTGAAGCCGAAAAGGGGCTTAGCATGCAGCCCAGGGGTTTCTTTGACTGTCCTAAGCCCACAGGGACTTTGCCGTCCTCAGCTCATGAGACTTGAGATGGGTAGCTTGATTTGCTGAGGAAATGCGGGATGACAGATTCAACTCTGGAGTCAAACATAGCCCGGAACTATCGCCTTAAACTGAGTTTTAAGCCTGGTGCCGATAAAAAGAAAGAAATTAGCCTTAGATCGGGCAAGCCGTTTGACGGGGGAAAATGAGACCCCCCTAGGCCAGCTAGGTGGTCGCTGGATGCTGTGCAGACATCAGCAGCTGTTCATTTCATGCCCTCACGTCTCCTCGTTAGTATAGTGGTCAGTATCCCGGGGTTCAATTCCCCGACGGGGAGGTTAAACCTTTTCTGGATTTTTTTTAGTTCTTGACAAATATTCTTGAAGATTAGGCTGAGTCAAGTAGGGAATGGGTGCCAAGAACTGACTCTTTAAGAAAAAAGCACCGGCAACGCTAGTCATCGTACAATATTTGTGCACAATTGCTTACATTAGGCGGCCGGTCCACTTTATTGAGTCCCCCTCAGCACCATTTAGTGCTCCTGTTGTCTGCGAAGTCCAAATTGTAACCCTGAATCAGTTCCTCTTCTGACCCTTTGTATCATGTTACATGACGAGTAATGATCACCTGTTAGCTTTATCCCTAATTATAACTCTCACTCTTTCCCTGCATCTAACCCTAGCTCTAATCCCATCATTAACCTCGGTCCGGGCACACGCGTGAACCCCTACTCTCATCTCAGCCTCTCCTGGTGATACATCACACCTGGGATCGTTTGCTCCCTGTGGGCTGTGGGAAATTTGCTACCAGCACGCCCTGGAAGTGGGGCTCATTCCGCTGCAACGGGAGGTCTTCCCAGGACGCGTCACAGCTCAACGCAAGAGCTCCTGGGTTTCGAAGGCTCTTGCAGCAAGCCTTCACAAAGCAGCAGGGAGCGCCGTTCCAGATGGGAAACTTGAGACTGGATGTCCAGAAAAGCAAGACGTCAGAAGCGAAACCTTTTTCCTGCAGGGTGTGGCATACCATCCGCTTGCTCATTGCGACAGAGGTGGCACTAATGAAGGAAGAGGTCAACGTTACGTTCTTCTTTAAAATGCAAGGCCAGGAAAAGTGGCAGCGGTGGGATTTGAACCCACGCCTCCGAAGAGACTGGAGCCTTAATCCAGCGCCTTAGACCGCTCGGCCACGCTACCTCCCTGCTAGTCGCCGAAAGCGGAACTTGACCCGTTGCCCGGCCCGCTTTAGTGCTTTGCCTTTTCTCCTTGGAAAGTCTGGAGACAGGCAGTGGAAGGGCAGGCAAACTGTCAGGTGCGCAGAGGAGGGGAGACCATGAGGCAAGGTGGGAGATGGGGGCAAGAAGTAAGAAAAAAACTAATCGCAAGCTAGGGCAGGATTCGGAAAGTGAAGCCGAAAAGGGGCTTAGCATGCAGCCCAGGGGTTTCTTTGACTGTCCTAAGCCCACAGGGACTTTGCCGTCCTCAGCTCATGAGACTTGAGATGGGTAGCTTGATTTGCTGAGGAAATGCGGGATGACAGATTCAACTCTGGAGTCAAACATAGCCCGGAACTATCGCCTTAAACTGAGTTTTAAGCCTGGTGCCGATAAAAAGAAAGAAATTAGCCTTAGATCGGGCAAGCCGTTTGACGGGGGAAAATGAGACCCCCTAGGTCAGCTAGGTGGTCGCTGGATGCTGTGCAGACATCAGCAGCTGTTCATTTCATGCCCTCACGTCTCCTCGTTAGTATAGTGGTCAGTATCCCCGCCTGTCACGCGGGAGACCGGGGTTCAATTCCCCGACGGGGAGGTTAAACCTTTTCTGGATTTTTTTTAGTTCTTGACAAATATTCTTGAAGATTAGGCTGAGTCAAGTAGGGAATGGGTGCCAAGAACTGACTCTTTAAGAAAAAAGCACCGGCAACGCTAGTCATCGTACAATATTTGTGCACAATTGCTTACATTAGGCGGCCGGTCCACTTTATTGAGTCCCCCTCAGCACCATTTAGTGCTCCTGTTGTCTGCGAAGTCCAAATTGTAACCCTGAATCAGTTCCTCTTCTGACCCTTTGTATCATGTTACATGACGAGTAATGATCACCTGTTAGCTTTATCCCTAATTATAACTCTCACTCTTTCCCTGCATCTAACCCTAGCTCTAATCCCATCATTAACCTCGGTCCGGGCACACGCGTGAACCCCTACTCTCATCTCAGCCTCTCCTGGTGATACATCACACCTGGGATCGTTTGCTCCCTGTGGGCTGTGGGAAATTTGCTACCAGCACGCCCTGGAAGTGGGGCTCATTCCGCTGCAACGGGAGGTCTTCCCAGGACGCGTCACAGCTCAACGCAAGAGCTCCTGGGTTTCGAAGGCTCTTGCAGCAAGCCTTCACAAAGCAGCAGGGAGCGCCGTTCCAGATGGGAAACTTGAGACTGGATGTCCAGAAAAGCAAGACGTCAGAAGCGAAACCTTTTTCCTGCAGGGTGTGGCATACCATCCGCTTGCTCATTGCGACAGAGGTGGCACTAATGAAGGAAGAGGTCAACGTTACGTTCTTCTTTAAAATGCAAGGCCAGGAAAAGTGGCAGCGGTGGGATTTGAACCCACGCCTCCGAAGAGACTGGAGCCTTAATCCAGCGCCTTAGACCGCTCGGCCACGCTACCTCCCTGCTAGTCGCCGAAAGCGGAACTTGACCCGTTGCCCGGCCCGCTTTAGTGCTTTGCCTTTTCTCCTTGGAAAGTCTGGAGACAGGCAGTGGAAGGGCAGGCAAACTGTCAGGTGCGCAGAGGAGGGGAGACCATGAGGCAAGGTGGGAGATGGGGGCAAGAAGTGAGAAAAAAACTAATCGCAAGCTAGGGCAGGATTCGGAAAGTGAAGCCGAAAAGGGGCTTAGCATGCAGCCCAGGGGTTTCTTTGACTGTCCTAAGCCCACAGGGACTTTGCCGTCCTCAGCTCATGAGACTTGAGATGGGTAGCTTGATTTGCTGAGGAAATGCGGGATGACAGATTCAACTCTGGAGTCAAACATAGCCCGGAACTATCGCCTTAAACTGAGTTTTAAGCCTGGTGCCGATAAAAAGAAAGAAATTAGCCTTAGATCGGGCAAGCCGTTTGACGGGGGAAAATGAGACCCCCTAGGCCAGCTAGGTGGTCGCTGGATGCTGTGCAGACATCAGCAGCTGTTCATTTCATGCCCTCACGTCTCCTCGTTAGTATAGTGGTCAGTATCCCCGCCTGTCACCCGGGAGACCGGGGTTCAATTCCCCGACGGGGAGGTTAAACCTTTTCTGGATTTTTTTTAGTTCTTGACAAATATTCTTGAAGATTAGGCTGAGTCAAGTAGGGAATGGGTGCCAAGAACTGACTCTTTAAGAAAAAAGCACCGGCAACGCTAGTCATCGTACAATATTTGTGCACAATTGCTTACATTAGGCGGCCGGTCCACTTTATTGAGTCCCCCTCAGCACCATTTAGTGCTCCTGTTGTCTGCGAAGTCCAAATTGTAACCCTGAATCAGTTCCTCTTCTGACCCTTTGTATCATGTTACATGACGAGTAATGATCACCTGTTAGCTTTATCCCTAATTATAACTCTCACTCTTTCCCTGCATCTAACCCTAGCTCTAATCCCATCATTAACCTCGGTCCGGGCACACGCGTGAACCCTTACTCTCATCTCAGCCTCTCCTGGTGATACATCACACCTGGGATCGTTTGCTCCCTGTGGGCTGTGGGAAATTTGCTACCAGCACGCCCTGGAAGTGGGGCTCATTCCGCTGCAACGGGAGGTCTTCCCAGGACGCGTCACAGCTCAACGCAAGAGCTCCTGGGTTTCGAAGGCTCTTGCAGCAAGCCTTCACAAAGCAGCAGGGAGCGCCGTTCCAGATGGGAAACTTGAGACTGGATGTCCAGAAAAGCAAGACGTCAGAAGCGAAACCTTTTTCCTGCAGGGTGTGGCATACCATCCGCTTGCTCATTGCGACAGAGGTGGCACTAATGAAGGAAGAGGTCAACGTTACGTTCTTCTTTAAAATGCAAGGCCAGGAAAAGTGGCAGCGGTGGGATTTGAACCCACGCCTCCGAAGAGACTGGAGCCTTAATCCAGCGCCTTAGACCGCTCGGCCACGCTACCTCCCTGCTAGTCGCCGAAAGCGGAACTTGACCCGTTGCCCGGCCCGCTTTAGTGCTTTGCCTTTTCTCCTTGGAAAGTCTGGAGACAGGCAGTGGAAGGGCAGGCAAACTGTCAGGTGCGCAGAGGAGGGGAGACCATGAGGCAAGGTGGGAGATGGGGGCAAGAAGTGAGAAAAAAACTAATCGCAAGCTAGGGCAGGATTCGGAAAGTGAAGCCGAAAAGGGGCTTAGCATGCAGCCCAGGGGTTTCTTTGACTGTCCTAAGCCCACAGGGACTTTGCCGTCCTCAGCTCATGAGACTTGAGATGGGTAGCTTGATTTGCTGAGGAAATGCGGGATGACAGATTCAACTCTGGAGTCAAACATAGCCCGGAACTATCGCCTTAAACTGAGTTTTAAGCCTGGTGCCGATAAAAAGAAAGAAATTAGCCTTAGATCGGGCAAGCCGTTTGACGGGGGAAAATGAGACCCCCCTAGGCCAGCTAGGTGGTCGCTGGATGCTGTGCAGACATCAGCAGCTGTTCATTTCATCCCCTCACGTCTCCTCGTTAGTATAGTGGTCAGTATCCCCGCCTGTCACGCGGGAGACCGGGGTTCAATTCCCCGACGGGGAGGTTAAACCTTTTCTGGATTTTTTTTAGTTCTTGACAAATATTCTTGAAGATTAGGCTGAGTCAAGTAGGGAATGGGTGCCAAGAACTGACTCTTTAAGAAAAAAGCACCGGCAACGCTAGTCATCGTACAATATTTGTGCACAATTGCTTACATTAGGCGGCCGGTCCACTTTATTGAGTCCCCCTCAGCACCATTTAGTGCTCCTGTTGTCTGCGAAGTCCAAATTGTAACCCTGAATCAGTTCCTCTTCTGACCCTTTGTATCATGTTACATGACGAGTAATGATCACCTGTTAGCTTTATCCCTAATTATAACTCTCACTCTTTCCCTGCATCTAACCCTAGCTCTAATCCCATCATTAACCTCGGTCCGGGCACACGCGTGAACCCCTACTCTCATCTCAGCCTCTCCTGGTGATACATCACACCTGGGATCGTTTGCTCCCTGTGGGCTGTGGGAAATTTGCTACCAGCACGCCCTGGAAGTGGGGCTCATTCCGCTGCAACGGGAGGTCTTCCCAGGACGCGTCACAGCTCAACGCAAGAGCTCCTGGGTTTCGAAGGCTCTTGCAGCAAGCCTTCACAAAGCAGCAGGGAGCGCCGTTCCAGATGGGAAACTTGAGACTGGATGTCCAGAAAAGCAAGACGTCAGAAGCGAAACCTTTTTCCTGCAGGGTGTGGCATACCATCCGCTTGCTCATTGCGACAGAGGTGGCACTAATGAAGGAAGAGGTCAACGTTACGTTCTTCTTTAAAATGCAAGGCCAGGAAAAGTGGCAGCGGTGGGATTTGAACCCACGCCTCCGAAGAGACTGGAGCCTTAATCCAGCGCCTTAGACCGCTCGGCCACGCTACCTCCCTGCTAGTCGCCGAAAGCGGAACTTGACCCGTTGCCCGGCCCGCTTTAGTGCTTTGCCTTTTCTCCTTGGAAAGTCTGGAGACAGGCAGTGGAAGGGCAGGCAAACTGTCAGGTGCGCAGAGGAGGGGAGACCATGAGGCAAGGTGGGAGATGGGGGCAAGAAGTAAGAAAAAAACTAATCGCAAGCTAGGGCAGGATTCGGAAAGTGAAGCCGAAAAGGGGCTTAGCATGCAGCCCAGGGGTTTCTTTGACTGTCCTAAGCCCACAGGGACTTTGCCGTCCTCAGCTCATGAGACTTGAGATGGGTAGCTTGATTTGCTGAGGAAATGCGGGATGACAGATTCAACTCTGGAGTCAAACATAGCCCGGAACTATCGCCTTAAACTGAGTTTTAAGCCTGGTGCCGATAAAAAGAAAGAAATTAGCCTTAGATCGGGCAAGCCGTTTGACGGGGGAAAATGAGACCCCCTAGGCCAGCTAGGTGGTCGCTGGATGCTGTGCAGACATCAGCAGCTGTTCATTTCATGCCCTCACGTCTCCTCGTTAGTATAGTGGGCAGTATCCCCGCCTGTCACGCGGGAGACCGGGGTTCAATTCCCCGACGGGGAGGTTAAACCTTTTCTGGATTTTTTTTAGTTCTTGACAAATATTCTTGAAGATTAGGCTGAGTCAAGTAGGGAATGGGTGCCAAGAACTGACTCTTTAAGAAAAAAGCACCGGCAACGCTAGTCATCGTACAATATTTGTGCACAATTGCTTACATTAGGCGGCCGGTCCACTTTATTGAGTCCCCCTCAGCACCATTTAGTGCTCCTGTTGTCTGCGAAGTCCAAATTGTAACCCTGAATCAGTTCCTCTTCTGACCCTTTGTATCATGTTACATGACGAGTAATGATCACCTGTTAGCTTTATCCCTAATTATAACTCTCACTCTTTCCCTGCATCTAACCCTAGCTCTAATCCCATCATTAACCTCGGTCCGGGCACACGCGTGAACCCTTACTCTCATCTCAGCCTCTCCTGGTGATACATCACACCTGGGATCGTTTGCTCCCTGTGGGCTGTGGGAAATTTGCTACCAGCACGCCCTGGAAGTGGGGCTCATTCCGCTGCAACGGGAGGTCTTCCCAGGACGCGTCACAGCTCAACGCAAGAGCTCCTGGGTTTCGAAGGCTCTTGCAGCAAGCCTTCACAAAGCAGCAGGGAGCGCCGTTCCAGATGGGAAACTTGAGACTGGATGTCCAGAAAAGCAAGACGTCAGAAGCGAAACCTTTTTCCTGCAGGGTGTGGCATACCATCCGCTTGCTCATTGCGACAGAGGTGGCACTAATGAAGGAAGAGGTCAACGTTACGTTCTTCTTTAAAATGCAAGGCCAGGAAAAGTGGCAGCGGTGGGATTTGAACCCACGCCTCCGAAGAGACTGGAGCCTTAATCCAGCGCCTTAGACCGCTCGGCCACGCTACCTCCCTGCTAGTCGCCGAAAGCGGAACTTGACCCGTTGCCCGGCCCGCTTTAGTGCTTTGCCTTTTCTCCTTGGAAAGTCTGGAGACAGGCAGTGGAAGGGCAGGCAAACTGTCAGGTGCGCAGAGGAGGGGAGACCATGAGGCAAGGTGGGAGATGGGGGCAAGAAGTGAGAAAAAAACGAATCGCAAGCTAGGGCAGGATTCGGAAAGTGAAGCCGAAAAGGGGCTTAGCATGCAGCCCAGGGGTTTCTTTGACTGTCCTAAGCCCACAGGGACTTTGCCGTCCTCAGCTCATGAGACTTGAGATGGGTAGCTTGATTTGCTGAGGAAATGCGGGATGACAGATTCAACTCTGGAGTCAAACATAGCCCGGAACTATCGCCTTAAACTGAGTTTTAAGCCTGGTGCCGATAAAAAGAAAGAAATTAGCCTTAGATCGGGCAAGCCGTTTGACGGGGGAAAATGAGACCCCCTAGGCCAGCTAGGTGGTCGCTGGATGCTGTGCAGACATCAGCAGCTGTTCATTTCATGCCCTCACGTCTCCTCGTTAGTATAGTGGTCAGTATCCCCGCGGGAGACCGGGGTTCAATTCCCCGACGGGGAGGTTAAACCTTTTCTGGATTTTTTTTAGTTCTTGACAAATATTCTTGAAGATTAGGCTGAGTCAAGTAGGGAATGGGTGCCAAGAACTGACTCTTTAAGAAAAAAGCACCGGCAACGCTAGTCATCGTACAATATTTGTGCACAATTGCTTACATTAGGCGGCCGGTCCACTTTATTGAGTCCCCCTCAGCACCATTTAGTGCTCCTGTTGTCTGCGAAGTCCAAATTGTAACCCTGAATCAGTTCCTCTTCTGACCCTTTGTATCATGTTACATGACGAGTAATGATCACCTGTTAGCTTTATCCCTAATTATAACTCTCACTCTTTCCCTGCATCTAACCCTAGCTCTAATCCCATCATTAACCTCGGTCCGGGCACACGCGTGAACCCCTACTCTCATCTCAGCCTCTCCTGGTGATACATCACACCTGGGATCGTTTGCTCCCTGTGGGCTGTGGGAAATTTGCTACCAGCACGCCCTGGAAGTGGGGCTCATTCCGCTGCAACGGGAGGTCTTCCCAGGACGCGTCACAGCTCAACGCAAGAGCTCCTGGGTTTCGAAGGCTCTTGCAGCAAGCCTTCACAAAGCAGCAGGGAGCGCCGTTCCAGATGGGAAACTTGAGACTGGATGTCCAGAAAAGCAAGACGTCAGAAGCGAAACCTTTTTCCTGCAGGGTGTGGCATACCATCCGCTTGCTCATTGCGACAGAGGTGGCACTAATGAAGGAAGAGGTCAACGTTACGTTCTTCTTTAAAATGCAAGGCCAGGAAAAGTGGCAGCGGTGGGATTTGAACCCACGCCTCCGAAGAGACTGGAGCCTTAATCCAGCGCCTTAGACCGCTCGGCCACGCTACCTCCCTGCTAGTCGCCGAAAGCGGAACTTGACCCGTTGCCCGGCCCGCTTTAGTGCTTTGCCTTTTCTCCTTGGAAAGTCTGGAGACAGGCAGTGGAAGGGCAGGCAAACTGTCAGGTGCGCAGAGGAGGGGAGACCATGAGGCAAGGTGGGAGATGGGGGCAAGAAGTGAGAAAAAAACGAATCGCAAGCTAGGGCAGGATTCGGAAAGTGAAGCCGAAAAGGGGCTTAGCATGCAGCCCAGGGGTTTCTTTGACTGTCCTAAGCCCACAGGGACTTTGCCGTCCTCAGCTCATGAGACTTGAGATGGGTAGCTTGATTTGCTGAGGAAATGCGGGATGACAGATTCAACTCTGGAGTCAAACATAGCCCGGAACTATCGCCTTAAACTGAGTTTTAAGCCTGGTGCCGATAAAAAGAAAGAAATTAGCCTTAGATCGGGCAAGCCGTTTGACGGGGGAAAATGAGACCCCCTAGGCCAGCTAGGTGGTCGCTGGATGCTGTGCAGACATCAGCAGCTGTTCATTTCATGCCCTCACGTCTCCTCGTTAGTATAGTGGTCAGTATCCCCGCCTGTCACGCGGGAGACCGGGGTTCAATTCCCCGACGGGGAGGTTAAACCTTTTCTGGATTTTTTTTAGTTCTTGACAAATATTCTTGAAGATTAGGCTGAGTCAAGTAGGGAATGGGTGCCAAGAACTGACTCTTTAAGAAAAAAGCACCGGCAACGCTAGTCATCGTACAATATTTGTGCACAATTGCTTACATTAGGCAGCCGGTCCACTTTATTGAGTCCCCCTCAGCACCATTTAGTGCTCCTGTTGTCTGCGAAGTCCAAATTGTAACCCTGAATCAGTTCCTCTTCTGACCCTTTGTATCATGTTACATGACGAGTAATGATCACCTGTTAGCTTTATCCCTAATTATAACTCTCACTCTTTCCCTGCATCTAACCCTAGCTCTAATCCCATCATTAACCTCGGTCCGGGCACACGCGTGAACCCTTACTCTCATCTCAGCCTCTCCTGGTGATACATCACACCTGGGATCGTTTGCTCCCTGTGGGCTGTGGGAAATTTGCTACCAGCACGCCCTGGAAGTGGGGCTCATTCCGCTGCAACGGGAGGTCTTCCCAGGACGCGTCACAGCTCAACGCAAGAGCTCCTGGGTTTCGAAGGCTCTTGCAGCAAGCCTTCACAAAGCAGCAGGGAGCGCCGTTCCAGATGGGAAACTTGAGACTGGATGTCCAGAAAAGCAAGACGTCAGAAGCGAAACCTTTTTCCTGCAGGGTGTGGCATACCATCCGCTTGCTCATTGCGACAGAGGTGGCACTAATGAAGGAAGAGGTCAACGTTACGTTCTTCTTTAAAATGCAAGGCCAGGAAAAGTGGCAGCGGTGGGATTTGAACCCACGCCTCCGAAGAGACTGGAGCCTTAATCCAGCGCCTTAGACCGCTCGGCCACGCTACCTCCCTGCTAGTCGCCGAAAGCGGAACTTGACCCGTTGCCCGGCCCGCTTTAGTGCTTTGCCTTTTCTCCTTGGAAAGTCTGGAGACAGGCAGTGGAAGGGCAGGCAAACTGTCAGGTGCGCAGAGGAGGGGAGACCATGAGGCAAGGTGGGAGATGGGGGCAAGAAGTGAGAAAAAAACTAATCGCAAGCTAGGGCAGGATTCGGAAAGTGAAGCCGAAAAGGGGCTTAGCATGCAGCCCAGGGGTTTCTTTGACTGTCCTAAGCCCACAGGGACTTTGCCGTCCTCAGCTCATGAGACTTGAGATGGGTAGCTTGATTTGCTGAGGAAATGCGGGATGACAGATTCAACTCTGGAGTCAAACATAGCCCGGAACTATCGCCTTAAACTGAGTTTTAAGCCTGGTGCCGATAAAAAGAAAGAAATTAGCCTTAGATCGGGCAAGCCGTTTGACGGGGGAAAATGAGACCCCCCTAGGCCAGCTAGGTGGTCGCTGGATGCTGTGCAGACATCAGCAGCTGTTCATTTCATGCCCTCACGTCTCCTCGTTAGTATAGTGGTCAGTATCCCCGCCTGTCACGCGGGAGACCGGGGTTCAATTCCCCGACGGGGAGGTTAAACCTTTTCTGGATTTTTTTTAGTTCTTGACAAATATTCTTGAAGATTAGGCTGAGTCAAGTAGGGAATGGGTGCCAAGAACTGACTCTTTAAGAAAAAAGCACCGGCAACGCTAGTCATCGTACAATATTTGTGCACAATTGCTTACATTAGGCGGCCGGTCCACTTTATTGAGTCCCCCTCAGCACCATTTAGTGCTCCTGTTGTCTGCGAAGTCCAAATTGTAACCCTGAATCAGTTCCTCTTCTGACCCTTTGTATCATGTTACATGACGAGTAATGATCACCTGTTAGCTTTATCCCTAATTATAACTCTCACTCTTTCCCTGCATCTAACCCTAGCTCTAATCCCATCATTAACCTCGGTCCGGGCACACGCGTGAACCCCTACTCTCATCTCAGCCTCTCCTGGTGATACATCACACCTGGGATCGTTTGCTCCCTGTGGGCTGTGGGAAATTTGCTACCAGCACGCCCTGGAAGTGGGGCTCATTCCGCTGCAACGGGAGGTCTTCCCAGGACGCGTCACAGCTCAACGCAAGAGCTCCTGGGTTTCGAAGGCTCTTGCAGCAAGCCTTCACAAAGCAGCAGGGAGCGCCGTTCCAGATGGGAAACTTGAGACTGGATGTCCAGAAAAGCAAGACGTCAGAAGCGAAACCTTTTTCCTGCAGGGTGTGGCATACCATCCGCTTGCTCATTGCGACAGAGGTGGCACTAATGAAGGAAGAGGTCAACGTTACGTTCTTCTTTAAAATGCAAGGCCAGGAAAAGTGGCAGCGGTGGGATTTGAACCCACGCCTCCGAAGAGACTGGAGCCTTAATCCAGCGCCTTAGACCGCTCGGCCACGCTACCTCCCTGCTAGTCGCCGAAAGCGGAACTTGACCCGTTGCCCGGCCCGCTTTAGTGCTTTGCCTTTTCTCCTTGGAAAGTCTGGAGACAGGCAGTGGAAGGGCAGGCAAACTGTCAGGTGCGCAGAGGAGGGGAGACCATGAGGCAAGGTGGGAGATGGGGGCAAGAAGTAAGAAAAAAACTAATCGCAAGCTAGGGCAGGATTCGGAAAGTGAAGCCGAAAAGGGGCTTAGCATGCAGCCCAGGGGTTTCTTTGACTGTCCTAAGCCCACAGGGACTTTGCCGTCCTCAGCTCATGAGACTTGAGATGGGTAGCTTGATTTGCTGAGGAAATGCGGGATGACAGATTCAACTCTGGAGTCAAACATAGCCCGGAACTATCGCCTTAAACTGAGTTTTAAGCCTGGTGCCGATAAAAAGAAAGAAATTAGCCTTAGATCGGGCAAGCCGTTTGACGGGGGAAAATGAGACCCCCTAGGCCAGCTAGGTGGTCGCTGGATGCTGTGCAGACATCAGCAGCTGTTCATTTCATGCCCTCACGTCTCCTCGTTAGTATAGTGGTCAGTATCCCCGCCTGTCACCCGGGAGACCGGGGTTCAATTCCCCGACGGGGAGGTTAAACCTTTTCTGGATTTTTTTTAGTTCTTGACAAATATTCTTGAAGATTAGGCTGAGTCAAGTAGGGAATGGGTGCCAAGAACTGACTCTTTAAGAAAAAAGCACCGGCAACGCTAGTCATCGTACAATATTTGTGCACAATTGCTTACATTAGGCGGCCGGTCCACTTTATTGAGTCCCCCTCAGCACCATTTAGTGCTCCTGTTGTCTGCGAAGTCCAAATTGTAACCCTGAATCAGTTCCTCTTCTGACCCTTTGTATCATGTTACATGACGAGTAATGATCACCTGTTAGCTTTATCCCTAATTATAACTCTCACTCTTTCCCTGCATCTAACCCTAGCTCTAATCCCATCATTAACCTCGGTCCGGGCACACGCGTGAACCCTTACTCTCATCTCAGCCTCTCCTGGTGATACATCACACCTGGGATCGTTTGCTCCCTGTGGGCTGTGGGAAATTTGCTACCAGCACGCCCTGGAAGTGGGGCTCATTCCGCTGCAACGGGAGGTCTTCCCAGGACGCGTCACAGCTCAACGCAAGAGCTCCTGGGTTTCGAAGGCTCTTGCAGCAAGCCTTCACAAAGCAGCAGGGAGCGCCGTTCCAGATGGGAAACTTGAGACTGGATGTCCAGAAAAGCAAGACGTCAGAAGCGAAACCTTTTTCCTGCAGGGTGTGGCATACCATCCGCTTGCTCATTGCGACAGAGGTGGCACTAATGAAGGAAGAGGTCAACGTTACGTTCTTCTTTAAAATGCAAGGCCAGGAAAAGTGGCAGCGGTGGGATTTGAACCCACGCCTCCGAAGAGACTGGAGCCTTAATCCAGCGCCTTAGACCGCTCGGCCACGCTACCTCCCTGCTAGTCGCCGAAAGCGGAACTTGACCCGTTGCCCGGCCCGCTTTAGTGCTTTGCCTTTTCTCCTTGGAAAGTCTGGAGACAGGCAGTGGAAGGGCAGGCAAACTGTCAGGTGCGCAGAGGAGGGGAGACCATGAGGCAAGGTGGGAGATGGGGGCAAGAAGTGAGAAAAAAACTAATCGCAAGCTAGGGCAGGATTCGGAAAGTGAAGCCGAAAAGGGGCTTAGCATGCAGCCCAGGGGTTTCTTTGACTGTCCTAAGCCCACAGGGACTTTGCCGTCCTCAGCTCATGAGACTTGAGATGGGTAGCTTGATTTGCTGAGGAAATGCGGGATGACAGATTCAACTCTGGAGTCAAACATAGCCCGGAACTATCGCCTTAAACTGAGTTTTAAGCCTGGTGCCGATAAAAAGAAAGAAATTAGCCTTAGATCGGGCAAGCCGTTTGACGGGGGAAAATGAGACCCCCCTAGGCCAGCTAGGTGGTCGCTGGATGCTGTGCAGACATCAGCAGCTGTTCATTTCATGCCCTCACGTCTCCTCGTTAGTATAGTGGTCAGTATCCCCGCCTGTCACGCGGGAGACCGGGGTTCAATTCCCCGACGGGGAGGTTAAACCTTTTCTGGATTTTTTTTAGTTCTTGACAAATATTCTTGAAGATTAGGCTGAGTCAAGTAGGGAATGGGTGCCAAGAACTGACTCTTTAAGAAAAAAGCACCGGCAACGCTAGTCATCGTACAATATTTGTGCACAATTGCTTACATTAGGCGGCCGGTCCACTTTATTGAGTCCCCCTCAGCACCATTTAGTGCTCCTGTTGTCTGCGAAGTCCAAATTGTAACCCTGAATCAGTTCCTCTTCTGACCCTTTGTATCATGTTACATGACGAGTAATGATCACCTGTTAGCTTTATCCCTAATTATAACTCTCACTCTTTCCCTGCATCTAACCCTAGCTCTAATCCCATCATTAACCTCGGTCCGGGCACACGCGTGAACCCCTACTCTCATCTCAGCCTCTCCTGGTGATACATCACACCTGGGATCGTTTGCTCCCTGTGGGCTGTGGGAAATTTGCTACCAGCACGCCCTGGAAGTGGGGCTCATTCCGCTGCAACGGGAGGTCTTCCCAGGACGCGTCACAGCTCAACGCAAGAGCTCCTGGGTTTCGAAGGCTCTTGCAGCAAGCCTTCACAAAGCAGCAGGGAGCGCCGTTCCAGATGGGAAACTTGAGACTGGATGTCCAGAAAAGCAAGACGTCAGAAGCGAAACCTTTTTCCTGCAGGGTGTGGCATACCATCCGCTTGCTCATTGCGACAGAGGTGGCACTAATGAAGGAAGAGGTCAACGTTACGTTCTTCTTTAAAATGCAAGGCCAGGAAAAGTGGCAGCGGTGGGATTTGAACCCACGCCTCCGAAGAGACTGGAGCCTTAATCCAGCGCCTTAGACCGCTCGGCCACGCTACCTCCCTGCTAGTCGCCGAAAGCGGAACTTGACCCGTTGCCCGGCCCGCTTTAGTGCTTTGCCTTTTCTCCTTGGAAAGTCTGGAGACAGGCAGTGGAAGGGCAGGCAAACTGTCAGGTGCGCAGAGGAGGGGAGACCATGAGGCAAGGTGGGAGATGGGGGCAAGAAGTAAGAAAAAAACTAATCGCAAGCTAGGGCAGGATTCGGAAAGTGAAGCCGAAAAGGGGCTTAGCATGCAGCCCAGGGGTTTCTTTGACTGTCCTAAGCCCACAGGGACTTTGCCGTCCTCAGCTCATGAGACTTGAGATGGGTAGCTTGATTTGCTGAGGAAATGCGGGATGACAGATTCAACTCTGGAGTCAAACATAGCCCGGAACTATCGCCTTAAACTGAGTTTTAAGCCTGGTGCCGATAAAAAGAAAGAAATTAGCCTTAGATCGGGCAAGCCGTTTGACGGGGGAAAATGAGACCCCCTAGGCCAGCTAGGTGGTCGCTGGATGCTGTGCAGACATCAGCAGCTGTTCATTTCATGCCCTCACGTCTCCTCGTTAGTATAGTGGTCAGTATCCCCGCCTGTCACGCGGGAGACCGGGGTTCCGACGGGGAGGTTAAACCTTTTCTGGATTTTTTTTAGTTCTTGACAAATATTCTTGAAGATTAGGCTGAGTCAAGTAGGGAATGGGTGCCAAGAACTGACTCTTTAAGAAAAAAGCACCGGCAACGCTAGTCATCGTACAATATTTGTGCACAATTGCTTACATTAGGCGGCCGGTCCACTTTATTGAGTCCCCCTCAGCACCATTTAGTGCTCCTGTTGTCTGCGAAGTCCAAATTGTAACCCTGAATCAGTTCCTCTTCTGACCCTTTGTATCATGTTACATGACGAGTAATGATCACCTGTTAGCTTTATCCCTAATTATAACTCTCACTCTTTCCCTGCATCTAACCCTAGCTCTAATCCCATCATTAACCTCGGTCCGGGCACACGCGTGAACCCTTACTCTCATCTCAGCCTCTCCTGGTGATACATCACACCTGGGATCGTTTGCTCCCTGTGGGCTGTGGGAAATTTGCTACCAGCACGCCCTGGAAGTGGGGCTCATTCCGCTGCAACGGGAGGTCTTCCCAGGACGCGTCACAGCTCAACGCAAGAGCTCCTGGGTTTCGAAGGCTCTTGCAGCAAGCCTTCACAAAGCAGCAGGGAGCGCCGTTCCAGATGGGAAACTTGAGACTGGATGTCCAGAAAAGCAAGACGTCAGAAGCGAAACCTTTTTCCTGCAGGGTGTGGCATACCATCCGCTTGCTCATTGCGACAGAGGTGGCACTAATGAAGGAAGAGGTCAACGTTACGTTCTTCTTTAAAATGCAAGGCCAGGAAAAGTGGCAGCGGTGGGATTTGAACCCACGCCTCCGAAGAGACTGGAGCCTTAATCCAGCGCCTTAGACCGCTCAGCCACGCTACCTCCCTGCTAGTCGCCGAAAGCGGAACTTGACCCGTTGCCCGGCCCGCTTTAGTGCTTTGCCTTTTCTCCTTGGAAAGTCTGGAGACAGGCAGTGGAAGGGCAGGCAAACTGTCAGGTGCGCAGAGGAGGGGAGACCATGAGGCAAGGTGGGAGATGGGGGCAAGAAGTAAGAAAAAAACTAATCGCAAGCTAGGGCAGGATTCGGAAAGTGAAGCCGAAAAGGGGCTTAGCATGCAGCCCAGGGGTTTCTTTGACTGTCCTAAGCCCACAGGGACTTTGCCGTCCTCAGCTCATGAGACTTGAGATGGGTAGCTTGATTTGCTGAGGAAATGCGGGATGACAGATTCAACTCTGGAGTCAAACATAGCCCGGAACTATCGCCTTAAACTGAGTTTTAAGCCTGGTGCCGATAAAAAGAAAGAAATTAGCCTTAGATCGGGCAAGCCGTTTGACGGGGGAAAATGAGACCCCCTAGGCCAGCTAGGTGGTCGCTGGATGCTGTGCAGACATCAGCAGCTGTTCATTTCATGCCCTCACGTCTCCTCGTTAGTATAGTGGTCAGTATCCCCGCCTGTCACCCGGGAGACCGGGGTTCAATTCCCCGACGGGGAGGTTAAACCTTTTCTGGATTTTTTTTAGTTCTTGACAAATATTCTTGAAGATTAGGCTGAGTCAAGTAGGGAATGGGTGCCAAGAACTGACTCTTTAAGAAAAAAGCACCGGCAACGCTAGTCATCGTACAATATTTGTGCACAATTGCTTACATTAGGCAGCCGGTCCACTTTATTGAGTCCCCCTCAGCACCATTTAGTGCTCCTGTTGTCTGCGAAGTCCAAATTGTAACCCTGAATCAGTTCCTCTTCTGACCCTTTGTATCATGTTACATGACGAGTAATGATCACCTGTTAGCTTTATCCCTAATTATAACTCTCACTCTTTCCCTGCATCTAACCCTAGCTCTAATCCCATCATTAACCTCGGTCCGGGCACACGCGTGAACCCTTACTCTCATCTCAGCCTCTCCTGGTGATACATCACACCTGGGATCGTTTGCTCCCTGTGGGCTGTGGGAAATTTGCTACCAGCACGCCCTGGAAGTGGGGCTCATTCCGCTGCAACGGGAGGTCTTCCCAGGACGCGTCACAGCTCAACGCAAGAGCTCCTGGGTTTCGAAGGCTCTTGCAGCAAGCCTTCACAAAGCAGCAGGGAGCGCCGTTCCAGATGGGAAACTTGAGACTGGATGTCCAGAAAAGCAAGACGTCAGAAGCGAAACCTTTTTCCTGCAGGGTGTGGCATACCATCCGCTTGCTCATTGCGACAGAGGTGGCACTAATGAAGGAAGAGGTCAACGTTACGTTCTTCTTTAAAATGCAAGGCCAGGAAAAGTGGCAGCGGTGGGATTTGAACCCACGCCTCCGAAGAGACTGGAGCCTTAATCCAGCGCCTTAGACCGCTCGGCCACGCTACCTCCCTGCTAGTCGCCGAAAGCGGAACTTGACCCGTTGCCCGGCCCGCTTTAGTGCTTTGCCTTTTCTCCTTGGAAAGTCTGGAGACAGGCAGTGGAAGGGCAGGCAAACTGTCAGGTGCGCAGAGGAGGGGAGACCATGAGGCAAGGTGGGAGATGGGGGCAAGAAGTGAGAAAAAAACTAATCGCAAGCTAGGGCAGGATTCGGAAAGTGAAGCCGAAAAGGGGCTTAGCATGCAGCCCAGGGGTTTCTTTGACTGTCCTAAGCCCACAGGGACTTTGCCGTCCTCAGCTCATGAGACTTGAGATGGGTAGCTTGATTTGCTGAGGAAATGCGGGATGACAGATTCAACTCTGGAGTCAAACATAGCCCGGAACTATCGCCTTAAACTGAGTTTTAAGCCTGGTGCCGATAAAAAGAAAGAAATTAGCCTTAGATCGGGCAAGCCGTTTGACGGGGGAAAATGAGACCCCCCTAGGCCAGCTAGGTGGTCGCTGGATGCTGTGCAGACATCAGCAGCTGTTCATTTCATGCCCTCACGTCTCCTCGTTAGTATAGTGGTCAGTATCCCCGCCTGTCACGCGGGAGACCGGGGTTCAATTCCCCGACGGGGAGGTTAAACCTTTTCTGGATTTTTTTTAGTTCTTGACAAATATTCTTGAAGATTAGGCTGAGTCAAGTAGGGAATGGGTGCCAAGAACTGACTCTTTAAGAAAAAAGCACCGGCAACGCTAGTCATCGTACAATATTTGTGCACAATTGCTTACATTAGGCGGCCGGTCCACTTTATTGAGTCCCCCTCAGCACCATTTAGTGCTCCTGTTGTCTGCGAAGTCCAAATTGTAACCCTGAATCAGTTCCTCTTCTGACCCTTTGTATCATGTTACATGACGAGTAATGATCACCTGTTAGCTTTATCCCTAATTATAACTCTCACTCTTTCCCTGCATCTAACCCTAGCTCTAATCCCATCATTAACCTCGGTCCGGGCACACGCGTGAACCCCTACTCTCATCTCAGCCTCTCCTGGTGATACATCACACCTGGGATCGTTTGCTCCCTGTGGGCTGTGGGAAATTTGCTACCAGCACGCCCTGGAAGTGGGGCTCATTCCGCTGCAACGGGAGGTCTTCCCAGGACGCGTCACAGCTCAACGCAAGAGCTCCTGGGTTTCGAAGGCTCTTGCAGCAAGCCTTCACAAAGCAGCAGGGAGCGCCGTTCCAGATGGGAAACTTGAGACTGGATGTCCAGAAAAGCAAGACGTCAGAAGCGAAACCTTTTTCCTGCAGGGTGTGGCATACCATCCGCTTGCTCATTGCGACAGAGGTGGCACTAATGAAGGAAGAGGTCAACGTTACGTTCTTCTTTAAAATGCAAGGCCAGGAAAAGTGGCAGCGGTGGGATTTGAACCCACGCCTCCGAAGAGACTGGAGCCTTAATCCAGCGCCTTAGACCGCTCGGCCACGCTACCTCCCTGCTAGTCGCCGAAAGCGGAACTTGACCCGTTGCCCGGCCCGCTTTAGTGCTTTGCCTTTTCTCCTTGGAAAGTCTGGAGACAGGCAGTGGAAGGGCAGGCAAACTGTCAGGTGCGCAGAGGAGGGGAGACCATGAGGCAAGGTGGGAGATGGGGGCAAGAAGTAAGAAAAAAACTAATCGCAAGCTAGGGCAGGATTCGGAAAGTGAAGCCGAAAAGGGGCTTAGCATGCAGCCCAGGGGTTTCTTTGACTGTCCTAAGCCCACAGGGACTTTGCCGTCCTCAGCTCATGAGACTTGAGATGGGTAGCTTGATTTGCTGAGGAAATGCGGGATGACAGATTCAACTCTGGAGTCAAACATAGCCCGGAACTATCGCCTTAAACTGAGTTTTAAGCCTGGTGCCGATAAAAAGAAAGAAATTAGCCTTAGATCGGGCAAGCCGTTTGACGGGGGAAAATGAGACCCCCTAGGCCAGCTAGGTGGTCGCTGGATGCTGTGCAGACATCAGCAGCTGTTCATTTCATGCCCTCACGTCTCCTCGTTAGTATAGTGGTCAGTATCCCCGCCTGTCACCCGGGAGACCGGGGTTCAATTCCCCGACGGGGAGGTTAAACCTTTTCTGGATTTTTTTTAGTTCTTGACAAATATTCTTGAAGATTAGGCTGAGTCAAGTAGGGAATGGGTGCCAAGAACTGACTCTTTAAGAAAAAAGCACCGGCAACGCTAGTCATCGTACAATATTTGTGCACAATTGCTTACATTAGGCAGCCGGTCCACTTTATTGAGTCCCCCTCAGCACCATTTAGTGCTCCTGTTGTCTGCGAAGTCCAAATTGTAACCCTGAATCAGTTCCTCTTCTGACCCTTTGTATCATGTTACATGACGAGTAATGATCACCTGTTAGCTTTATCCCTAATTATAACTCTCACTCTTTCCCTGCATCTAACCCTAGCTCTAATCCCATCATTAACCTCGGTCCGGGCACACGCGTGAACCCTTACTCTCATCTCAGCCTCTCCTGGTGATACATCACACCTGGGATCGTTTGCTCCCTGTGGGCTGTGGGAAATTTGCTACCAGCACGCCCTGGAAGTGGGGCTCATTCCGCTGCAACGGGAGGTCTTCCCAGGACGCGTCACAGCTCAACGCAAGAGCTCCTGGGTTTCGAAGGCTCTTGCAGCAAGCCTTCACAAAGCAGCAGGGAGCGCCGTTCCAGATGGGAAACTTGAGACTGGATGTCCAGAAAAGCAAGACGTCAGAAGCGAAACCTTTTTCCTGCAGGGTGTGGCATACCATCCGCTTGCTCATTGCGACAGAGGTGGCACTAATGAAGGAAGAGGTCAACGTTACGTTCTTCTTTAAAATGCAAGGCCAGGAAAAGTGGCAGCGGTGGGATTTGAACCCACGCCTCCGAAGAGACTGGAGCCTTAATCCAGCGCCTTAGACCGCTCGGCCACGCTACCTCCCTGCTAGTCGCCGAAAGCGGAACTTGACCCGTTGCCCGGCCCGCTTTAGTGCTTTGCCTTTTCTCCTTGGAAAGTCTGGAGACAGGCAGTGGAAGGGCAGGCAAACTGTCAGGTGCGCAGAGGAGGGGAGACCATGAGGCAAGGTGGGAGATGGGGGCAAGAAGTGAGAAAAAAACTAATCGCAAGCTAGGGCAGGATTCGGAAAGTGAAGCCGAAAAGGGGCTTAGCATGCAGCCCAGGGGTTTCTTTGACTGTCCTAAGCCCACAGGGACTTTGCCGTCCTCAGCTCATGAGACTTGAGATGGGTAGCTTGATTTGCTGAGGAAATGCGGGATGACAGATTCAACTCTGGAGTCAAACATAGCCCGGAACTATCGCCTTAAACTGAGTTTTAAGCCTGGTGCCGATAAAAAGAAAGAAATTAGCCTTAGATCGGGCAAGCCGTTTGACGGGGGAAAATGAGACCCCCCTAGGCCAGCTAGGTGGTCGCTGGATGCTGTGCAGACATCAGCAGCTGTTCATTTCATGCCCTCACGTCTCCTCGTTAGTATAGTGGTCAGTATCCCCGCCTGTCACGCGGGAGACCGGGGTTCAATTCCCCGACGGGGAGGTTAAACCTTT
Organism: Ambystoma mexicanum; assembly: GCF_040938575.1. Taxonomy (NCBI): domain Eukaryota; kingdom Metazoa; phylum Chordata; class Amphibia; order Caudata; family Ambystomatidae; genus Ambystoma; species Ambystoma mexicanum. The sequence continues at coordinate 237,967,056 of NC_090921.1, forward strand.
TCTGGATTTTTTTTAGTTCTTGACAAATATTCTTGAAGATTAGGCTGAGTCAAGTAGGGAATGGGTGCCAAGAACTGACTCTTTAAGAAAAAAGCACCGGCAACGCTAGTCATCGTACAATATTTGTGCACAATTGCTTACATTAGGCGGCCGGTCCACTTTATTGAGTCCCCCTCAGCACCATTTAGTGCTCCTGTTGTCTGCGAAGTCCAAATTGTAACCCTGAATCAGTTCCTCTTCTGACCCTTTGTATCATGTTACATGACGAGTAATGATCACCTGTTAGCTTTATCCCTAATTATAACTCTCACTCTTTCCCTGCATCTAACCCTAGCTCTAATCCCATCATTAACCTCGGTCCGGGCACACGCGTGAACCCCTACTCTCATCTCAGCCTCTCCTGGTGATACATCACACCTGGGATCGTTTGCTCCCTGTGGGCTGTGGGAAATTTGCTACCAGCACGCCCTGGAAGTGGGGCTCATTCCGCTGCAACGGGAGGTCTTCCCAGGACGCGTCACAGCTCAACGCAAGAGCTCCTGGGTTTCGAAGGCTCTTGCAGCAAGCCTTCACAAAGCAGCAGGGAGCGCCGTTCCAGATGGGAAACTTGAGACTGGATGTCCAGAAAAGCAAGACGTCAGAAGCGAAACCTTTTTCCTGCAGGGTGTGGCATACCATCCGCTTGCTCATTGCGACAGAGGTGGCACTAATGAAGGAAGAGGTCAACGTTACGTTCTTCTTTAAAATGCAAGGCCAGGAAAAGTGGCAGCGGTGGGATTTGAACCCACGCCTCCGAAGAGACTGGAGCCTTAATCCAGCGCCTTAGACCGCTCGGCCACGCTACCTCCCTGCTAGTCGCCGAAAGCGGAACTTGACCCGTTGTCCGGCCCGCTTTAGTGCTTTGCCTTTTCTCCTTGGAAAGTCTGGAGACAGGCAGTGGAAGGGCAGGCAAACTGTCAGGTGCGCAGAGGAGGGGAGACCATGAGGCAAGGTGGGAGATGGGGGCAAGAAGTGAGAAAAAAACTAATCGCAAGCTAGGGCAGGATTCGGAAAGTGAAGCCGAAAAGGGGCTTAGCATGCAGCCCAGGGGTTTCTTTGACTGTCCTAAGCCCACAGGGACTTTGCCGTCCTCAGCTCATGAGACTTGAGATGGGTAGTTTGATTTGCTGAGGAAATGCGGGATGACAGATTCAACTCTGGAGTCAAACATAGCCCGGAACTATCGCCTTAAACTGAGTTTTAAGCCTGGTGCCGATAAAAAGAAAGAAATTAGCCTTAGATCGGGCAAGCCGTTTGACGGGGGAAAATGAGACCCCCTAGGCCAGCTAGGTGGTCGCTGGATGCTGTGCAGACATCAGCAGCTGTTCATTTCATGCCCTCACGTCTCCTCGTTAGTATAGTGGTCAGTATCCCCGCCTGTCACGCGGGAGACCGGGGTTCCGACGGGGAGGTTAAACCTTTTCTGGATTTTTTTTAGTTCTTGACAAATATTCTTGAAGATTAGGCTGAGTCAAGTAGGGAATGGGTGCCAAGAACTGACTCTTTAAGAAAAAAGCACCGGCAACGCTAGTCATCGTACAATATTTGTGCACAATTGCTTACATTAGGCGGCCGGTCCACTTTATTGAGTCCCCCTCAGCACCATTTAGTGCTCCTGTTGTCTGCGAAGTCCAAATTGTAACCCTGAATCAGTTCCTCTTCTGACCCTTTGTATCATGTTACATGACGAGTAATGATCACCTGTTAGCTTTATCCCTAATTATAACTCTCACTCTTTCCCTGCATCTAACCCTAGCTCTAATCCCATCATTAACCTCGGTCCGGGCACACGCGTGAACCCTTACTCTCATCTCAGCCTCTCCTGGTGATACATCACACCTGGGATCGTTTGCTCCCTGTGGGCTGTGGGAAATTTGCTACCAGCACGCCCTGGAAGTGGGGCTCATTCCGCTGCAACGGGAGGTCTTCCCAGGACGCGTCACAGCTCAACGCAAGAGCTCCTGGGTTTCGAAGGCTCTTGCAGCAAGCCTTCACAAAGCAGCAGGGAGCGCCGTTCCAGATGGGAAACTTGAGACTGGATGTCCAGAAAAGCAAGACGTCAGAAGCGAAACCTTTTTCCTGCAGGGTGTGGCATACCATCCGCTTGCTCATTGCGACAGAGGTGGCACTAATGAAGGAAGAGGTCAACGTTACGTTCTTCTTTAAAATGCAAGGCCAGGAAAAGTGGCAGCGGTGGGATTTGAACCCACGCCTCCGAAGAGACTGGAGCCTTAATCCAGCGCCTTAGACCGCTCAGCCACGCTACCTCCCTGCTAGTCGCCGAAAGCGGAACTTGACCCGTTGCCCGGCCCGCTTTAGTGCTTTGCCTTTTCTCCTTGGAAAGTCTGGAGACAGGCAGTGGAAGGGCAGGCAAACTGTCAGGTGCGCAGAGGAGGGGAGACCATGAGGCAAGGTGGGAGATGGGGGCAAGAAGTGAGAAAAAAACTAATCGCAAGCTAGGGCAGGATTCGGAAAGTGAAGCCGAAAAGGGGCTTAGCATGCAGCCCAGGGGTTTCTTTGACTGTCCTAAGCCCACAGGGACTTTGCCGTCCTCAGCTCATGAGACTTGAGATGGGTAGCTTGATTTGCTGAGGAAATGCAGGATGACAGATTCAACTCTGGAGTCAAACATAGCCCGGAACTATCGCCTTAAACTGAGT
>NC_090921.1:237974754-237984754 GCF_040938575.1 Ambystoma mexicanum
CTCATCTCAGCCTCTCCTGGTGATACATCACACCTGGGATCGTTTGCTCCCTGTGGGCTGTGGGAAATTTGCTACCAGCACGCCCTGGAAGTGGGGCTCATTCCGCTGCAACGGGAGGTCTTCCCAGGACGCGTCACAGCTCAACGCAAGAGCTCCTGGGTTTCGAAGGCTCTTGCAGCAAGCCTTCACAAAGCAGCAGGGAGCGCCGTTCCAGATGGGAAACTTGAGACTGGATGTCCAGAAAAGCAAGACGTCAGAAGCGAAACCTTTTTCCTGCAGGGTGTGGCATACCATCCGCTTGCTCATTGCGACAGAGGTGGCACTAATGAAGGAAGAGGTCAACGTTACGTTCTTCTTTAAAATGCAAGGCCAGGAAAAGTGGCAGCGGTGGGATTTGAACCCACGCCTCCGAAGAGACTGGAGCCTTAATCCAGCGCCTTAGACCGCTCGGCCACGCTACCTCCCTGCTAGTCTCTGAAAGCGGAACTTGACCCGTTGCCCGGCCCGCTTTAGTGCTTTGCCTTTTCTCCTTGGAAAGTCTGGAGACAGGCAGTGGAAGGGCAGGCAAACTGTCAGGTGCGCAGAGGAGGGGAGACCATGAGGCAAGGTGGGAGATGGGGGCAAGAAGTGAGAAAAAAACGAATCGCAAGCTAGGGCAGGATTCGGAAAGTGAAGCCGAAAAGGGGCTTAGCATGCAGCCCAGGGGTTTCTTTGACTGTCCTAAGCCCACAGGGACTTTGCCGTCCTCAGCTCATGAGACTTGAGATGGGTAGCTTGATTTGCTGAGGAAATGCGGGATGACAGATTCAACTCTGGAGTCAAACATAGCCCGGAACTATCGCCTTAAACTGAGTTTTAAGCCTGGTGCCGATAAAAAGAAAGAAATTAGCCTTAGATCGGGCAAGCCGTTTGACGGGGGAAAATGAGACCCCCTAGGCCAGCTAGGTGGTCGCTGGATGCTGTGCAGACATCAGCAGCTGTTCATTTCATGCCCTCACGTCTCCTCGTTAGTATAGTGGTCAGTATCCCCGCCTGTCACCCGGGAGACCGGGGTTCAATTCCCCGACGGGGAGGTTAAACCTTTTCTGGATTTTTTTTAGTTCTTGACAAATATTCTTGAAGATTAGGCTGAGTCAAGTAGGGAATGGGTGCCAAGAACTGACTCTTTAAGAAAAAAGCACCGGCAACGCTAGTCATCGTACAATATTTGTGCACAATTGCTTACATTAGGCAGCCGGTCCACTTTATTGAGTCCCCCTCAGCACCATTTAGTGCTCCTGTTGTCTGCGAAGTCCAAATTGTAACCCTGAATCAGTTCCTCTTCTGACCCTTTGTATCATGTTACATGACGAGTAATGATCACCTGTTAGCTTTATCCCTAATTATAACTCTCACTCTTTCCCTGCATCTAACCCTAGCTCTAATCCCATCATTAACCTCGGTCCGGGCACACGCGTGAACCCTTACTCTCATCTCAGCCTCTCCTGGTGATACATCACACCTGGGATCGTTTGCTCCCTGTGGGCTGTGGGAAATTTGCTACCAGCACGCCCTGGAAGTGGGGCTCATTCCGCTGCAACGGGAGGTCTTCCCAGGACGCGTCACAGCTCAACGCAAGAGCTCCTGGGTTTCGAAGGCTCTTGCAGCAAGCCTTCACAAAGCAGCAGGGAGCGCCGTTCCAGATGGGAAACTTGAGACTGGATGTCCAGAAAAGCAAGACGTCAGAAGCGAAACCTTTTTCCTGCAGGGTGTGGCATACCATCCGCTTGCTCATTGCGACAGAGGTGGCACTAATGAAGGAAGAGGTCAACGTTACGTTCTTCTTTAAAATGCAAGGCCAGGAAAAGTGGCAGCGGTGGGATTTGAACCCACGCCTCCAAAGAGACTGGAGCCTTAATCCAGCGCCTTAGACCGCTCGGCCACGCTACCTCCCTGCTAGTCGCCGAAAGCGGAACTTGACCCGTTGCCCGGCCCGCTTTAGTGCTTTGCCTTTTCTCCTTGGAAAGTCTGGAGACAGGCAGTGGAAGGGCAGGCAAACTGTCAGGTGCGCAGAGGAGGGGAGACCATGAGGCAAGGTGGGAGATGGGGGCAAGAAGTGAGAAAAAAACTAATCGCAAGCTAGGGCAGGATTCGGAAAGTGAAGCCGAAAAGGGGCTTAGCATGCAGCCCAGGGGTTTCTTTGACTGTCCTAAGCCCACAGGGACTTTGCCGTCCTCAGCTCATGAGACTTGAGATGGGTAGCTTGATTTGCTGAGGAAATGCGGGATGACAGATTCAACTCTGGAGTCAAACATAGCCCGGAACTATCGCCTTAAACTGAGTTTTAAGCCTGGTGCCGATAAAAAGAAAGAAATTAGCCTTAGATCGGGCAAGCCGTTTGACGGGGGAAAATGAGACCCCCCTAGGCCAGCTAGGTGGTCGCTGGATGCTGTGCAGACATCAGCAGCTGTTCATTTCATGCCCTCACGTCTCCTCGTTAGTATAGTGGTCAGTATCCCCGCCTGTCACGCGGGAGACCGGGGTTCAATTCCCCGACGGGGAGGTTAAACCTTTTCTGGATTTTTTTTAGTTCTTGACAAATATTCTTGAAGATTAGGCTGAGTCAAGTAGGGAATGGGTGCCAAGAACTGACTCTTTAAGAAAAAAGCACCGGCAACGCTAGTCATCGTACAATATTTGTGCACAATTGCTTACATTAGGCGGCCGGTCCACTTTATTGAGTCCCCCTCAGCACCATTTAGTGCTCCTGTTGTCTGCGAAGTCCAAATTGTAACCCTGAATCAGTTCCTCTTCTGACCCTTTGTATCATGTTACATGACGAGTAATGATCACCTGTTAGCTTTATCCCTAATTATAACTCTCACTCTTTCCCTGCATCTAACCCTAGCTCTAATCCCATCATTAACCTCGGTCCGGGCACACGCGTGAACCCCTACTCTCATCTCAGCCTCTCCTGGTGATACATCACACCTGGGATCGTTTGCTCCCTGTGGGCTGTGGGAAATTTGCTACCAGCACGCCCTGGAAGTGGGGCTCATTCCGCTGCAACGGGAGGTCTTCCCAGGACGCGTCACAGCTCAACGCAAGAGCTCCTGGGTTTCGAAGGCTCTTGCAGCAAGCCTTCACAAAGCAGCAGGGAGCGCCGTTCCAGATGGGAAACTTGAGACTGGATGTCCAGAAAAGCAAGACGTCAGAAGCGAAACCTTTTTCCTGCAGGGTGTGGCATACCATCCGCTTGCTCATTGCGACAGAGGTGGCACTAATGAAGGAAGAGGTCAACGTTACGTTCTTCTTTAAAATGCAAGGCCAGGAAAAGTGGCAGCGGTGGGATTTGAACCCACGCCTCCGAAGAGACTGGAGCCTTAATCCAGCGCCTTAGACCGCTCGGCCACGCTACCTCCCTGCTAGTCGCCGAAAGCGGAACTTGACCCGTTGCCCGGCCCGCTTTAGTGCTTTGCCTTTTCTCCTTGGAAAGTCTGGAGACAGGCAGTGGAAGGGCAGGCAAACTGTCAGGTGCGCAGAGGAGGGGAGACCATGAGGCAAGGTGGGAGATGGGGGCAAGAAGTAAGAAAAAAACTAATCGCAAGCTAGGGCAGGATTCGGAAAGTGAAGCCGAAAAGGGGCTTAGCATGCAGCCCAGGGGTTTCTTTGACTGTCCTAAGCCCACAGGGACTTTGCCGTCCTCAGCTCATGAGACTTGAGATGGGTAGCTTGATTTGCTGAGGAAATGCGGGATGACAGATTCAACTCTGGAGTCAAACATAGCCCGGAACTATCGCCTTAAACTGAGTTTTAAGCCTGGTGCCGATAAAAAGAAAGAAATTAGCCTTAGATCGGGCAAGCCGTTTGACGGGGGAAAATGAGACCCCCTAGGCCAGCTAGGTGGTCGCTGGATGCTGTGCAGACATCAGCAGCTGTTCATTTCATGCCCTCACGTCTCCTCGTTAGTATAGTGGTCAGTATCCCCGCCTGTCACCCGGGAGACCGGGGTTCAATTCCCCGACGGGGAGGTTAAACCTTTTCTGGATTTTTTTTAGTTCTTGACAAATATTCTTGAAGATTAGGCTGAGTCAAGTAGGGAATGGGTGCCAAGAACTGACTCTTTAAGAAAAAAGCACCGGCAACGCTAGTCATCGTACAATATTTGTGCACAATTGCTTACATTAGGCAGCCGGTCCACTTTATTGAGTCCCCCTCAGCACCATTTAGTGCTCCTGTTGTCTGCGAAGTCCAAATTGTAACCCTGAATCAGTTCCTCTTCTGACCCTTTGTATCATGTTACATGACGAGTAATGATCACCTGTTAGCTTTATCCCTAATTATAACTCTCACTCTTTCCCTGCATCTAACCCTAGCTCTAATCCCATCATTAACCTCGGTCCGGGCACACGCGTGAACCCTTACTCTCATCTCAGCCTCTCCTGGTGATACATCACACCTGGGATCGTTTGCTCCCTGTGGGCTGTGGGAAATTTGCTACCAGCACGCCCTGGAAGTGGGGCTCATTCCGCTGCAACGGGAGGTCTTCCCAGGACGCGTCACAGCTCAACGCAAGAGCTCCTGGGTTTCGAAGGCTCTTGCAGCAAGCCTTCACAAAGCAGCAGGGAGCGCCGTTCCAGATGGGAAACTTGAGACTGGATGTCCAGAAAAGCAAGACGTCAGAAGCGAAACCTTTTTCCTGCAGGGTGTGGCATACCATCCGCTTGCTCATTGCGACAGAGGTGGCACTAATGAAGGAAGAGGTCAACGTTACGTTCTTCTTTAAAATGCAAGGCCAGGAAAAGTGGCAGCGGTGGGATTTGAACCCACGCCTCCGAAGAGACTGGAGCCTTAATCCAGCGCCTTAGACCGCTCGGCCACGCTACCTCCCTGCTAGTCGCCGAAAGCGGAACTTGACCCGTTGCCCGGCCCGCTTTAGTGCTTTGCCTTTTCTCCTTGGAAAGTCTGGAGACAGGCAGTGGAAGGGCAGGCAAACTGTCAGGTGCGCAGAGGAGGGGAGACCATGAGGCAAGGTGGGAGATGGGGGCAAGAAGTGAGAAAAAAACTAATCGCAAGCTAGGGCAGGATTCGGAAAGTGAAGCCGAAAAGGGGCTTAGCATGCAGCCCAGGGGTTTCTTTGACTGTCCTAAGCCCACAGGGACTTTGCCGTCCTCAGCTCATGAGACTTGAGATGGGTAGCTTGATTTGCTGAGGAAATGCGGGATGACAGATTCAACTCTGGAGTCAAACATAGCCCGGAACTATCGCCTTAAACTGAGTTTTAAGCCTGGTGCCGATAAAAAGAAAGAAATTAGCCTTAGATCGGGCAAGCCGTTTGACGGGGGAAAATGAGACCCCCCTAGGCCAGCTAGGTGGTCGCTGGATGCTGTGCAGACATCAGCAGCTGTTCATTTCATGCCCTCACGTCTCCTCGTTAGTATAGTGGTCAGTATCCCCGCCTGTCACGCGGGAGACCGGGGTTCAATTCCCCGACGGGGAGGTTAAACCTTTTCTGGATTTTTTTTAGTTCTTGACAAATATTCTTGAAGATTAGGCTGAGTCAAGTAGGGAATGGGTGCCAAGAACTGACTCTTTAAGAAAAAAGCACCGGCAACGCTAGTCATCGTACAATATTTGTGCACAATTGCTTACATTAGGCGGCCGGTCCACTTTATTGAGTCCCCCTCAGCACCATTTAGTGCTCCTGTTGTCTGCGAAGTCCAAATTGTAACCCTGAATCAGTTCCTCTTCTGACCCTTTGTATCATGTTACATGACGAGTAATGATCACCTGTTAGCTTTATCCCTAATTATAACTCTCACTCTTTCCCTGCATCTAACCCTAGCTCTAATCCCATCATTAACCTCGGTCCGGGCACACGCGTGAACCCCTACTCTCATCTCAGCCTCTCCTGGTGATACATCACACCTGGGATCGTTTGCTCCCTGTGGGCTGTGGGAAATTTGCTACCAGCACGCCCTGGAAGTGGGGCTCATTCCGCTGCAACGGGAGGTCTTCCCAGGACGCGTCACAGCTCAACGCAAGAGCTCCTGGGTTTCGAAGGCTCTTGCAGCAAGCCTTCACAAAGCAGCAGGGAGCGCCGTTCCAGATGGGAAACTTGAGACTGGATGTCCAGAAAAGCAAGACGTCAGAAGCGAAACCTTTTTCCTGCAGGGTGTGGCATACCATCCGCTTGCTCATTGCGACAGAGGTGGCACTAATGAAGGAAGAGGTCAACGTTACGTTCTTCTTTAAAATGCAAGGCCAGGAAAAGTGGCAGCGGTGGGATTTGAACCCACGCCTCCGAAGAGACTGGAGCCTTAATCCAGCGCCTTAGACCGCTCGGCCACGCTACCTCCCTGCTAGTCGCCGAAAGCGGAACTTGACCCGTTGCCCGGCCCGCTTTAGTGCTTTGCCTTTTCTCCTTGGAAAGTCTGGAGACAGGCAGTGGAAGGGCAGGCAAACTGTCAGGTGCGCAGAGGAGGGGAGACCATGAGGCAAGGTGGGAGATGGGGGCAAGAAGTAAGAAAAAAACTAATCGCAAGCTAGGGCAGGATTCGGAAAGTGAAGCCGAAAAGGGGCTTAGCATGCAGCCCAGGGGTTTCTTTGACTGTCCTAAGCCCACAGGGACTTTGCCGTCCTCAGCTCATGAGACTTGAGATGGGTAGCTTGATTTGCTGAGGAAATGCGGGATGACAGATTCAACTCTGGAGTCAAACATAGCCCGGAACTATCGCCTTAAACTGAGTTTTAAGCCTGGTGCCGATAAAAAGAAAGAAATTAGCCTTAGATCGGGCAAGCCGTTTGACGGGGGAAAATGAGACCCCCTAGGCCAGCTAGGTGGTCGCTGGATGCTGTGCAGACATCAGCAGCTGTTCATTTCATGCCCTCACGTCTCCTCGTTAGTATAGTGGTCAGTATCCCCGCCTGTCACGCGGGAGACCGTCCCCGACGGGGAGGTTAAACCGTTTCTGGATTTTTTTTAGTTCTTGACAAATATTCTTGAAGATTAGGCTGAGTCAAGTAGGGAATGGGTGCCAAGAACTGACTCTTTAAGAAAAAAGCACCGGCAACGCTAGTCATCGTACAATATTTGTGCACAATTGCTTACATTAGGCGGCCGGTCCACTTTATTGAGTCCCCCTCAGCACCATTTAGTGCTCCTGTTGTCTGCGAAGTCCAAATTGTAACCCTGAATCAGTTCCTCTTCTGACCCTTTGTATCATGTTACATGACGAGTAATGATCACCTGTTAGCTTTATCCCTAATTATAACTCTCACTCTTTCCCTGCATCTAACCCTAGCTCTAATCCCATCATTAACCTCGGTCCGGGCACACGCGTGAACCCCTACTCTCATCTCAGCCTCTCCTGGTGATACATCACACCTGGGATCGTTTGCTCCCTGTGGGCTGTGGGAAATTTGCTACCAGCACGCCCTGGAAGTGGGGCTCATTCCGCTGCAACGGGAGGTCTTCCCAGGACGCGTCACAGCTCAACGCAAGAGCTCCTGGGTTTCGAAGGCTCTTGCAGCAAGCCTTCACAAAGCAGCAGGGAGCGCCGTTCCAGATGGGAAACTTGAGACTGGATGTCCAGAAAAGCAAGACGTCAGAAGCGAAACCTTTTTCCTGCAGGGTGTGGCATACCATCCGCTTGCTCATTGCGACAGAGGTGGCACTAATGAAGGAAGAGGTCAACGTTACGTTCTTCTTTAAAATGCAAGGCCAGGAAAAGTGGCAGCGGTGGGATTTGAACCCACGCCTCCGAAGAGACTGGAGCCTTAATCCAGCGCCTTAGACCGCTCGGCCACGCTACCTCCCTGCTAGTCGCCGAAAGCGGAACTTGACCCGTTGCCCGGCCCGCTTTAGTGCTTTGCCTTTTCTCCTTGGAAAGTCTGGAGACAGGCAGTGGAAGGGCAGGCAAACTGTCAGGTGCGCAGAGGAGGGGAGACCATGAGGCAAGGTGGGAGATGGGGGCAAGAAGTAAGAAAAAAACTAATCGCAAGCTAGGGCAGGATTCGGAAAGTGAAGCCGAAAAGGGGCTTAGCATGCAGCCCAGGGGTTTCTTTGACTGTCCTAAGCCCACAGGGACTTTGCCGTCCTCAGCTCATGAGACTTGAGATGGGTAGCTTGATTTGCTGAGGAAATGCGGGATGACAGATTCAACTCTGGAGTCAAACATAGCCCGGAACTATCGCCTTAAACTGAGTTTTAAGCCTGGTGCCGATAAAAAGAAAGAAATTAGCCTTAGATCGGGCAAGCCGTTTGACGGGGGAAAATGAGACCCCCTAGGCCAGCTAGGTGGTCGCTGGATGCTGTGCAGACATCAGCAGCTGTTCATTTCATGCCCTCACGTCTCCTCGTTAGTATAGTGGTCAGTATCCCCGCCTGTCACGCGGGAGACCGGGGTTCAATTCCCCGACGGGGAGGTTAAACCTTTTCTGGATTTTTTTTAGTTCTTGACAAATATTCTTGAAGATTAGGCTGAGTCAAGTAGGGAATGGGTGCCAAGAACTGACTCTTTAAGAAAAAAGCACCGGCAACGCTAGTCATCGTACAATATTTGTGCACAATTGCTTACATTAGGCGGCCGGTCCACTTTATTGAGTCCCCCTCAGCACCATTTAGTGCTCCTGTTGTCTGCGAAGTCCAAATTGTAACCCTGAATCAGTTCCTCTTCTGACCCTTTGTATCATGTTACATGACGAGTAATGATCACCTGTTAGCTTTATCCCTAATTATAACTCTCACTCTTTCCCTGCATCTAACCCTAGCTCTAATCCCATCATTAACCTCGGTCCGGGCACACGCGTGAACCCTTACTCTCATCTCAGCCTCTCCTGGTGATACATCACACCTGGGATCGTTTGCTCCCTGTGGGCTGTGGGAAATTTGCTACCAGCACGCCCTGGAAGTGGGGCTCATTCCGCTGCAACGGGAGGTCTTCCCAGGACGCGTCACAGCTCAACGCAAGAGCTCCTGGGTTTCGAAGGCTCTTGCAGCAAGCCTTCACAAAGCAGCAGGGAGCGCCGTTCCAGATGGGAAACTTGAGACTGGATGTCCAGAAAAGCAAGACGTCAGAAGCGAAACCTTTTTCCTGCAGGGTGTGGCATACCATCCGCTTGCTCATTGCGACAGAGGTGGCACTAATGAAGGAAGAGGTCAACGTTACGTTCTTCTTTAAAATGCAAGGCCAGGAAAAGTGGCAGCGGTGGGATTTGAACCCACGCCTCCGAAGAGACTGGAGCCTTAATCCAGCGCCTTAGACCGCTCAGCCACGCTACCTCCCTGCTAGTCGCCGAAAGCGGAACTTGACCCGTTGCCCGGCCCGCTTTAGTGCTTTGCCTTTTCTCCTTGGAAAGTCTGGAGACAGGCAGTGGAAGGGCAGGCAAACTGTCAGGTGCGCAGAGGAGGGGAGACCATGAGGCAAGGTGGGAGATGGGGGCAAGAAGTGAGAAAAAAACTAATCGCAAGCTAGGGCAGGATTCGGAAAGTGAAGCCGAAAAGGGGCTTAGCATGCAGCCCAGGGGTTTCTTTGACTGTCCTAAGCCCACAGGGACTTTGCCGTCCTCAGCTCATGAGACTTGAGATGGGTAGCTTGATTTGCTGAGGAAATGCAGGATGACAGATTCAACTCTGGAGTCAAACATAGCCCGGAACTATCGCCTTAAACTGAGTTTTAAGCCTGGTGCCGATAAAAAGAAAGAAATTAGCCTTAGATCGGGCAAGCCGTTTGACGGGGGAAAATGAGACCCCCTAGGCCAGCTAGGTGGTCGCTGGATGCTGTGCAGACATCAGCAGCTGTTCATTTCATGCCCTCACGTCTCCTCGTTAGTATAGTGGTCAGTATCCCCGCCTGTCACGCGGGAGACCGTCCCCGACGGGGAGGTTAAACCGTTTCTGGATTTTTTTTAGTTCTTGACAAATATTCTTGAAGATTAGGCTGAGTCAAGTAGGGAATGGGTGCCAAGAACTGACTCTTTAAGAAAAAAGCACCGGCAACGCTAGTCATCGTACAATATT
>NC_090921.1:237989754-238012254 GCF_040938575.1 Ambystoma mexicanum
GGTCAACGTTACGTTCTTCTTTAAAATGCAAGGCCAGGAAAAGTGGCAGCGGTGGGATTTGAACCCACGCCTCCGAAGAGACTGGAGCCTTAATCCAGCGCCTTAGACCGCTCGGCCACGCTACCTCCCTGCTAGTCGCCGAAAGCGGAACTTGACCCGTTGCCCGGCCCGCTTTAGTGCTTTGCCTTTTCTCCTTGGAAAGTCTGGAGACAGGCAGTGGAAGGGCAGGCAAACTGTCAGGTGCGCAGAGGAGGGGAGACCATGAGGCAAGGTGGGAGATGGGGGCAAGAAGTGAGAAAAAAACTAATCGCAAGCTAGGGCAGGATTCGGAAAGTGAAGCCGAAAAGGGGCTTAGCATGCAGCCCAGGGGTTTCTTTGACTGTCCTAAGCCCACAGGGACTTTGCCGTCCTCAGCTCATGAGACTTGAGATGGGTAGCTTGATTTGCTGAGGAAATGCGGGATGACAGATTCAACTCTGGAGTCAAACATAGCCCGGAACTATCGCCTTAAACTGAGTTTTAAGCCTGGTGCCGATAAAAAGAAAGAAATTAGCCTTAGATCGGGCAAGCCGTTTGACGGGGGAAAATGAGACCCCCCTAGGCCAGCTAGGTGGTCGCTGGATGCTGTGCAGACATCAGCAGCTGTTCATTTCATGCCCTCACGTCTCCTCGTTAGTATAGTGGTCAGTATCCCCGCCTGTCACGCGGGAGACCGGGGTTCAATTCCCCGACGGGGAGGTTAAACCTTTTCTGGATTTTTTTTAGTTCTTGACAAATATTCTTGAAGATTAGGCTGAGTCAAGTAGGGAATGGGTGCCAAGAACTGACTCTTTAAGAAAAAAGCACCGGCAACGCTAGTCATCGTACAATATTTGTGCACAATTGCTTACATTAGGCGGCCGGTCCACTTTATTGAGTCCCCCTCAGCACCATTTAGTGCTCCTGTTGTCTGCGAAGTCCAAATTGTAACCCTGAATCAGTTCCTCTTCTGACCCTTTGTATCATGTTACATGACGAGTAATGATCACCTGTTAGCTTTATCCCTAATTATAACTCTCACTCTTTCCCTGCATCTAACCCTAGCTCTAATCCCATCATTAACCTCGGTCCGGGCACACGCGTGAACCCCTACTCTCATCTCAGCCTCTCCTGGTGATACATCACACCTGGGATCGTTTGCTCCCTGTGGGCTGTGGGAAATTTGCTACCAGCACGCCCTGGAAGTGGGGCTCATTCCGCTGCAACGGGAGGTCTTCCCAGGACGCGTCACAGCTCAACGCAAGAGCTCCTGGGTTTCGAAGGCTCTTGCAGCAAGCCTTCACAAAGCAGCAGGGAGCGCCGTTCCAGATGGGAAACTTGAGACTGGATGTCCAGAAAAGCAAGACGTCAGAAGCGAAACCTTTTTCCTGCAGGGTGTGGCATACCATCCGCTTGCTCATTGCGACAGAGGTGGCACTAATGAAGGAAGAGGTCAACGTTACGTTCTTCTTTAAAATGCAAGGCCAGGAAAAGTGGCAGCGGTGGGATTTGAACCCACGCCTCCGAAGAGACTGGAGCCTTAATCCAGCGCCTTAGACCGCTCGGCCACGCTACCTCCCTGCTAGTAGCCGAAAGCGGAACTTGACCCGTTGCCCGGCCCGCTTTAGTGCTTTGCCTTTTCTCCTTGGAAAGTCTGGAGACAGGCAGTGGAAGGGCAGGCAAACTGTCAGGTGCGCAGAGGAGGGGAGACCATGAGGCAAGGTGGGAGATGGGGGCAAGAAGTAAGAAAAAAACTAATCGCAAGCTAGGGCAGGATTCGGAAAGTGAAGCCGAAAAGGGGCTTAGCATGCAGCCCAGGGGTTTCTTTGACTGTCCTAAGCCCACAGGGACTTTGCCGTCCTCAGCTCATGAGACTTGAGATGGGTAGCTTGATTTGCTGAGGAAATGCGGGATGACAGATTCAACTCTGGAGTCAAACATAGCCCGGAACTATCGCCTTAAACTGAGTTTTAAGCCTGGTGCCGATAAAAAGAAAGAAATTAGCCTTAGATCGGGCAAGCCGTTTGACGGGGGAAAATGAGACCCCCTAGGCCAGCTAGGTGGTCGCTGGATGCTGTGCAGACATCAGCAGCTGTTCATTTCATGCCCTCACGTCTCCTCGTTAGTATAGTGGGCAGTATCCCCGCCTGTCACGCGGGAGACCGGGGTTCAATTCCCCGACGGGGAGGTTAAACCTTTTCTGGATTTTTTTTAGTTCTTGACAAATATTCTTGAAGATTAGGCTGAGTCAAGTAGGGAATGGGTGCCAAGAACTGACTCTTTAAGAAAAAAGCACCGGCAACGCTAGTCATCGTACAATATTTGTGCACAATTGCTTACATTAGGCGGCCGGTCCACTTTATTGAGTCCCCCTCAGCACCATTTAGTGCTCCTGTTGTCTGCGAAGTCCAAATTGTAACCCTGAATCAGTTCCTCTTCTGACCCTTTGTATCATGTTACATGACGAGTAATGATCACCTGTTAGCTTTATCCCTAATTATAACTCTCACTCTTTCCCTGCATCTAACCCTAGCTCTAATCCCATCATTAACCTCGGTCCGGGCACACGCGTGAACCCTTACTCTCATCTCAGCCTCTCCTGGTGATACATCACACCTGGGATCGTTTGCTCCCTGTGGGCTGTGGGAAATTTGCTACCAGCACGCCCTGGAAGTGGGGCTCATTCCGCTGCAACGGGAGGTCTTCCCAGGACGCGTCACAGCTCAACGCAAGAGCTCCTGGGTTTCGAAGGCTCTTGCAGCAAGCCTTCACAAAGCAGCAGGGAGCGCCGTTCCAGATGGGAAACTTGAGACTGGATGTCCAGAAAAGCAAGACGTCAGAAGCGAAACCTTTTTCCTGCAGGGTGTGGCATACCATCCGCTTGCTCATTGCGACAGAGGTGGCACTAATGAAGGAAGAGGTCAACGTTACGTTCTTCTTTAAAATGCAAGGCCAGGAAAAGTGGCAGCGGTGGGATTTGAACCCACGCCTCCGAAGAGACTGGAGCCTTAATCCAGCGCCTTAGACCGCTCGGCCACGCTACCTCCCTGCTAGTCGCCGAAAGCGGAACTTGACCCGTTGCCCGGCCCGCTTTAGTGCTTTGCCTTTTCTCCTTGGAAAGTCTGGAGACAGGCAGTGGAAGGGCAGGCAAACTGTCAGGTGCGCAGAGGAGGGGAGACCATGAGGCAAGGTGGGAGATGGGGGCAAGAAGTGAGAAAAAAACGAATCGCAAGCTAGGGCAGGATTCGGAAAGTGAAGCCGAAAAGGGGCTTAGCATGCAGCCCAGGGGTTTCTTTGACTGTCCTAAGCCCACAGGGACTTTGCCGTCCTCAGCTCATGAGACTTGAGATGGGTAGCTTGATTTGCTGAGGAAATGCGGGATGACAGATTCAACTCTGGAGTCAAACATAGCCCGGAACTATCGCCTTAAACTGAGTTTTAAGCCTGGTGCCGATAAAAAGAAAGAAATTAGCCTTAGATCGGGCAAGCCGTTTGACGGGGGAAAATGAGACCCCCTAGGCCAGCTAGGTGGTCGCTGGATGCTGTGCAGACATCAGCAGCTGTTCATTTCATGCCCTCACGTCTCCTCGTTAGTATAGTGGTCAGTATCCCCGCGGGAGACCGGGGTTCAATTCCCCGACGGGGAGGTTAAACCTTTTCTGGATTTTTTTTAGTTCTTGACAAATATTCTTGAAGATTAGGCTGAGTCAAGTAGGGAATGGGTGCCAAGAACTGACTCTTTAAGAAAAAAGCACCGGCAACGCTAGTCATCGTACAATATTTGTGCACAATTGCTTACATTAGGCGGCCGGTCCACTTTATTGAGTCCCCCTCAGCACCATTTAGTGCTCCTGTTGTCTGCGAAGTCCAAATTGTAACCCTGAATCAGTTCCTCTTCTGACCCTTTGTATCATGTTACATGACGAGTAATGATCACCTGTTAGCTTTATCCCTAATTATAACTCTCACTCTTTCCCTGCATCTAACCCTAGCTCTAATCCCATCATTAACCTCGGTCCGGGCACACGCGTGAACCCCTACTCTCATCTCAGCCTCTCCTGGTGATACATCACACCTGGGATCGTTTGCTCCCTGTGGGCTGTGGGAAATTTGCTACCAGCACGCCCTGGAAGTGGGGCTCATTCCGCTGCAACGGGAGGTCTTCCCAGGACGCGTCACAGCTCAACGCAAGAGCTCCTGGGTTTCGAAGGCTCTTGCAGCAAGCCTTCACAAAGCAGCAGGGAGCGCCGTTCCAGATGGGAAACTTGAGACTGGATGTCCAGAAAAGCAAGACGTCAGAAGCGAAACCTTTTTCCTGCAGGGTGTGGCATACCATCCGCTTGCTCATTGCGACAGAGGTGGCACTAATGAAGGAAGAGGTCAACGTTACGTTCTTCTTTAAAATGCAAGGCCAGGAAAAGTGGCAGCGGTGGGATTTGAACCCACGCCTCCGAAGAGACTGGAGCCTTAATCCAGCGCCTTAGACCGCTCGGCCACGCTACCTCCCTGCTAGTCGCTGAAAGCGGAACTTGACCCGTTGCCCGGCCCGCTTTAGTGCTTTGCCTTTTCTCCTTGGAAAGTCTGGAGACAGGCAGTGGAAGGGCAGGCAAACTGTCAGGTGCGCAGAGGAGGGGAGACCATGAGGCAAGGTGGGAGATGGGGGCAAGAAGTGAGAAAAAAACTAATCGCAAGCTAGGGCAGGATTCGGAAAGTGAAGCCGAAAAGGGGCTTAGCATGCAGCCCAGGGGTTTCTTTGACTGTCCTAAGCCCACAGGGACTTTGCCGTCCTCAGCTCATGAGACTTGAGATGGGTAGCTTGATTTGCTGAGGAAATGCGGGATGACAGATTCAACTCTGGAGTCAAACATAGCCCGGAACTATCGCCTTAAACTGAGTTTTAAGCCTGGTGCCGATAAAAAGAAAGAAATTAGCCTTAGATCGGGCAAGCCGTTTGACGGGGGAAAATGAGACCCCCTAGGCCAGCTAGGTGGTCGCTGGATGCTGTGCAGACATCAGCAGCTGTTCATTTCATGCCCTCACGTCTCCTCGTTAGTATAGTGGTCAGTATCCCCGTGACCGGGGTTCAATTCCCCGACGGGGAGGTTAAACCTTTTCTGGATTTTTTTTAGTTCTTGACAAATATTCTTGAAGATTAGGCTGAGTCAAGTAGGGAATGGGTGCCAAGAACTGACTCTTTAAGAAAAAAGCACCGGCAACGCTAGTCATCGTACAATATTTGTGCACAATTGCTTACATTAGGCAGCCGGTCCACTTTATTGAGTCCCCCTCAGCACCATTTAGTGCTCCTGTTGTCTGCGAAGTCCAAATTGTAACCCTGAATCAGTTCCTCTTCTGACCCTTTGTATCATGTTACATGACGAGTAATGATCACCTGTTAGCTTTATCCCTAATTATAACTCTCACTCTTTCCCTGCATCTAACCCTAGCTCTAATCCCATCATTAACCTCGGTCCGGGCACACGCGTGAACCCTTACTCTCATCTCAGCCTCTCCTGGTGATACATCACACCTGGGATCGTTTGCTCCCTGTGGGCTGTGGGAAATTTGCTACCAGCACGCCCTGGAAGTGGGGCTCATTCCGCTGCAACGGGAGGTCTTCCCAGGACGCGTCACAGCTCAACGCAAGAGCTCCTGGGTTTCGAAGGCTCTTGCAGCAAGCCTTCACAAAGCAGCAGGGAGCGCCGTTCCAGATGGGAAACTTGAGACTGGATGTCCAGAAAAGCAAGACGTCAGAAGCGAAACCTTTTTCCTGCAGGGTGTGGCATACCATCCGCTTGCTCATTGCGACAGAGGTGGCACTAATGAAGGAAGAGGTCAACGTTACGTTCTTCTTTAAAATGCAAGGCCAGGAAAAGTGGCAGCGGTGGGATTTGAACCCACGCCTCCGAAGAGACTGGAGCCTTAATCCAGCGCCTTAGACCGCTCGGCCACGCTACCTCCCTGCTAGTCGCCGAAAGCGGAACTTGACCCGTTGCCCGGCCCGCTTTAGTGCTTTGCCTTTTCTCCTTGGAAAGTCTGGAGACAGGCAGTGGAAGGGCAGGCAAACTGTCAGGTGCGCAGAGGAGGGGAGACCATGAGGCAAGGTGGGAGATGGGGGCAAGAAGTGAGAAAAAAACTAATCGCAAGCTAGGGCAGGATTCGGAAAGTGAAGCCGAAAAGGGGCTTAGCATGCAGCCCAGGGGTTTCTTTGACTGTCCTAAGCCCACAGGGACTTTGCCGTCCTCAGCTCATGAGACTTGAGATGGGTAGCTTGATTTGCTGAGGAAATGCGGGATGACAGATTCAACTCTGGAGTCAAACATAGCCCGGAACTATCGCCTTAAACTGAGTTTTAAGCCTGGTGCCGATAAAAAGAAAGAAATTAGCCTTAGATCGGGCAAGCCGTTTGACGGGGGAAAATGAGACCCCCCTAGGCCAGCTAGGTGGTCGCTGGATGCTGTGCAGACATCAGCAGCTGTTCATTTCATGCCCTCACGTCTCCTCGTTAGTATAGTGGTCAGTATCCCCGCCTGTCACGCGGGAGACCGGGGTTCAATTCCCCGACGGGGAGGTTAAACCTTTTCTGGATTTTTTTTAGTTCTTGACAAATATTCTTGAAGATTAGGCTGAGTCAAGTAGGGAATGGGTGCCAAGAACTGACTCTTTAAGAAAAAAGCACCGGCAACGCTAGTCATCGTACAATATTTGTGCACAATTGCTTACATTAGGCGGCCGGTCCACTTTATTGAGTCCCCCTCAGCACCATTTAGTGCTCCTGTTGTCTGCGAAGTCCAAATTGTAACCCTGAATCAGTTCCTCTTCTGACCCTTTGTATCATGTTACATGACGAGTAATGATCACCTGTTAGCTTTATCCCTAATTATAACTCTCACTCTTTCCCTGCATCTAACCCTAGCTCTAATCCCATCATTAACCTCGGTCCGGGCACACGCGTGAACCCCTACTCTCATCTCAGCCTCTCCTGGTGATACATCACACCTGGGATCGTTTGCTCCCTGTGGGCTGTGGGAAATTTGCTACCAGCACGCCCTGGAAGTGGGGCTCATTCCGCTGCAACGGGAGGTCTTCCCAGGACGCGTCACAGCTCAACGCAAGAGCTCCTGGGTTTCGAAGGCTCTTGCAGCAAGCCTTCACAAAGCAGCAGGGAGCGCCGTTCCAGATGGGAAACTTGAGACTGGATGTCCAGAAAAGCAAGACGTCAGAAGCGAAACCTTTTTCCTGCAGGGTGTGGCATACCATCCGCATGCTCATTGCGACAGAGGTGGCACTAATGAAGGAAGAGGTCAACGTTACGTTCTTCTTTAAAATGCAAGGCCAGGAAAAGTGGCAGCGGTGGGATTTGAACCCACGCCTCCGAAGAGACTGGAGCCTTAATCCAGCGCCTTAGACCGCTCGGCCACGCTACCTCCCTGCTAGTCGCCGAAAGCGGAACTTGACCCGTTGCCCGGCCCGCTTTAGTGCTTTGCCTTTTCTCCTTGGAAAGTCTGGAGACAGGCAGTGGAAGGGCAGGCAAACTGTCAGGTGCGCAGAGGAGGGGAGACCATGAGGCAAGGTGGGAGATGGGGGCAAGAAGTAAGAAAAAAACTAATCGCAAGCTAGGGCAGGATTCGGAAAGTGAAGCCGAAAAGGGGCTTAGCATGCAGCCCAGGGGTTTCTTTGACTGTCCTAAGCCCACAGGGACTTTGCCGTCCTCAGCTCATGAGACTTGAGATGGGTAGCTTGATTTGCTGAGGAAATGCGGGATGACAGATTCAACTCTGGAGTCAAACATAGCCCGGAACTATCGCCTTAAACTGAGTTTTAAGCCTGGTGCCGATAAAAAGAAAGAAATTAGCCTTAGATCGGGCAAGCCGTTTGACGGGGGAAAATGAGACCCCCTAGGCCAGCTAGGTGGTCGCTGGATGCTGTGCAGACATCAGCAGCTGTTCATTTCATGCCCTCACGTCTCCTCGTTAGTATAGTGGTCAGTATCCCCGCCTGTCACGCGGGAGACCGGGGTTCAATTCCCCGACGGGGAGGTTAAACCTTTTCTGGATTTTTTTTAGTTCTTGACAAATATTCTTGAAGATTAGGCTGAGTCAAGTAGGGAATGGGTGCCAAGAACTGACTCTTTAAGAAAAAAGCACCGGCAACGCTAGTCATCGTACAATATTTGTGCACAATTGCTTACATTAGGCGGCCGGTCCACTTTATTGAGTCCCCCTCAGCACCATTTAGTGCTCCTGTTGTCTGCGAAGTCCAAATTGTAACCCTGAATCAGTTCCTCTTCTGACCCTTTGTATCATGTTACATGACGAGTAATGATCACCTGTTAGCTTTATCCCTAATTATAACTCTCACTCTTTCCCTGCATCTAACCCTAGCTCTAATCCCATCATTAACCTCGGTCCGGGCACACGCGTGAACCCTTACTCTCATCTCAGCCTCTCCTGGTGATACATCACACCTGGGATCGTTTGCTCCCTGTGGGCTGTGGGAAATTTGCTACCAGCACGCCCTGGAAGTGGGGCTCATTCCGCTGCAACGGGAGGTCTTCCCAGGACGCGTCACAGCTCAACGCAAGAGCTCCTGGGTTTCGAAGGCTCTTGCAGCAAGCCTTCACAAAGCAGCAGGGAGCGCCGTTCCAGATGGGAAACTTGAGACTGGATGTCCAGAAAAGCAAGACGTCAGAAGCGAAACCTTTTTCCTGCAGGGTGTGGCATACCATCCGCTTGCTCATTGCGACAGAGGTGGCACTAATGAAGGAAGAGGTCAACGTTACGTTCTTCTTTAAAATGCAAGGCCAGGAAAAGTGGCAGCGGTGGGATTTGAACCCACGCCTCCGAAGAGACTGGAGCCTTAATCCAGCGCCTTAGACCGCTCAGCCACGCTACCTCCCTGCTAGTCGCCGAAAGCGGAACTTGACCCGTTGCCCGGCCCGCTTTAGTGCTTTGCCTTTTCTCCTTGGAAAGTCTGGAGACAGGCAGTGGAAGGGCAGGCAAACTGTCAGGTGCGCAGAGGAGGGGAGACCATGAGGCAAGGTGGGAGATGGGGGCAAGAAGTGAGAAAAAAACTAATCGCAAGCTAGGGCAGGATTCGGAAAGTGAAGCCGAAAAGGGGCTTAGCATGCAGCCCAGGGGTTTCTTTGACTGTCCTAAGCCCACAGGGACTTTGCCGTCCTCAGCTCATGAGACTTGAGATGGGTAGCTTGATTTGCTGAGGAAATGCAGGATGACAGATTCAACTCTGGAGTCAAACATAGCCCGGAACTATCGCCTTAAACTGAGTTTTAAGCCTGGTGCCGATAAAAAGAAAGAAATTAGCCTTAGATCGGGCAAGCCGTTTGACGGGGGAAAATGAGACCCCCTAGGCCAGCTAGGTGGTCGCTGGATGCTGTGCAGACATCAGCAGCTGTTCATTTCATGCCCTCACGTCTCCTCGTTAGTATAGTGGTCAGTATCCCCGCCTGTCACGCGGGAGACCGTCCCCGACGGGGAGGTTAAACCGTTTCTGGATTTTTTTTAGTTCTTGACAAATATTCTTGAAGATTAGGCTGAGTCAAGTAGGGAATGGGTGCCAAGAACTGACTCTTTAAGAAAAAAGCACCGGCAACGCTAGTCATCGTACAATATTTGTGCACAATTGCTTACATTAGGCGGCCGGTCCACTTTATTGAGTCCCCCTCAGCACCATTTAGTGCTCCTGTTGTCTGCGAAGTCCAAATTGTAACCCTGAATCAGTTCCTCTTCTGACCCTTTGTATGATGTTACATGACGAGTAATGATCACCTGTTAGCTTTATCCCTAATTATAACTCTCACTCTTTCCCTGCATCTAACCCTAGCTCTAATCCCATCATTAACCTCGGTCCGGGCACACGCGTGAACCCCTACTCTCATCTCAGCCTCTCCTGGTGATACATCACACCTGGGATCGTTTGCTCCCTGTGGGCTGTGGGAAATTTGCTACCAGCACGCCCTGGAAGTGGGGCTCATTCCGCTGCAACGGGAGGTCTTCCCAGGACGCGTCACAGCTCAACGCAAGAGCTCCTGGGTTTCGAAGGCTCTTGCAGCAAGCCTTCACAAAGCAGCAGGGAGCGCCGTTCCAGATGGGAAACTTGAGACTGGATGTCCAGAAAAGCAAGACGTCAGAAGCGAAACCTTTTTCCTGCAGGGTGTGGCATAACATCCGCTTGCTCATTGCGACAGAGGTGGCACTAATGAAGGAAGAGGTCAACGTTACGTTCTTCTTTAAAATGCAAGGCCAGGAAAAGTGGCAGCGGTGGGATTTGAACCCACGCCTCCGAAGAGACTGGAGCCTTAATCCAGCGCCTTAGACCGCTCGGCCACGCTACCTCCCTGCTAGTCGCCGAAAGCGGAACTTGACCCGTTGCCCGGCCCGCTTTAGTGCTTTGCCTTTTCTCCTTGGAAAGTCTGGAGACAGGCAGTGGAAGGGCAGGCAAACTGTCAGGTGCGCAGAGGAGGGGAGACCATGAGGCAAGGTGGGAGATGGGGGCAAGAAGTAAGAAAAAAACTAATCGCAAGCTAGGGCAGGATTCGGAAAGTGAAGCCGAAAAGGGGCTTAGCATGCAGCCCAGGGGTTTCTTTGACTGTCCTAAGCCCACAGGGACTTTGCCGTCCTCAGCTCATGAGACTTGAGATGGGTAGCTTGATTTGCTGAGGAAATGCGGGATGACAGATTCAACTCTGGAGTCAAACATAGCCCGGAACTATCGCCTTAAACTGAGTTTTAAGCCTGGTGCCGATAAAAAGAAAGAAATTAGCCTTAGATCGGGCAAGCCGTTTGACGGGGGAAAATGAGACCCCCTAGGCCAGCTAGGTGGTCGCTGGATGCTGTGCAGACATCAGCAGCTGTTCATTTCATGCCCTCACGTCTCCTCGTTAGTATAGTGGTCAGTATCCCCGCCTGTCACGCGGGAGACCAGGGTTCAATTCCCCGACGGGGAGGTTAAACCTTTTCTGGATTTTTTTTAGTTCTTGACAAATATTCTTGAAGATTAGGCTGAGTCAAGTAGGGAATGGGTGCCAAGAACTGACTCTTTAAGAAAAAAGCACCGGCAACGCTAGTCATCGTACAATATTTGTGCACAATTGCTTACATTAGGCGGCCGGTCCACTTTATTGAGTCCCCCTCAGCACCATTTAGTGCTCCTGTTGTCTGCGAAGTCCAAATTGTAACCCTGAATCAGTTCCTCTTCTGACCCTTTGTATCATGTTACATGACGAGTAATGATCACCTGTTAGCTTTATCCCTAATTATAACTCTCACTCTTTCCCTGCATCTAACCCTAGCTCTAATCCCATCATTAACCTCGGTCCGGGCACACGCGTGAACCCTTACTCTCATCTCAGCCTCTCCTGGTGATACATCACACCTGGGATCGTTTGCTCCCTGTGGGCTGTGGGAAATTCGCTACCAGCACGCCCTGGAAGTGGGGCTCATTCCGCTGCAACGGGAGGTCTTCCCAGGACGCGTCACAGCTCAACGCAAGAGCTCCTGGGTTTCGAAGGCTCTTGCAGCAAGCCTTCACAAAGCAGCAGGGAGCGCCGTTCCAGATGGGAAACTTGAGACTGGATGTCCAGAAAAGCAAGACGTCAGAAGCGAAACCTTTTTCCTGCAGGGTGTGGCATACCATCCGCTTGCTCATTGCGACAGAGGTGGCACTAATGAAGGAAGAGGTCAACGTTACGTTCTTCTTTAAAATGCAAGGCCAGGAAAAGTGGCAGCGGTGGGATTTGAACCCACGCCTCCGAAGAGACTGGAGCCTTAATCCAGCGCCTTAGACCGCTCGGCCACGCTACCTCCCTGCTAGTCGCCGAAAGCGGAACTTGACCCGTTGCCCGGCCCGCTTTAGTGCTTTGCCTTTTCTCCTTGGAAAGTCTGGAGACAGGCAGTGGAAGGGCAGGCAAACTGTCAGGTGCGCAGAGGAGGGGAGACCATGAGGCAAGGTGGGAGATGGGGGCAAGAAGTGAGAAAAAAACTAATCGCAAGCTAGGGCAGGATTCGGAAAGTGAAGCCGAAAAGGGGCTTAGCATGCAGCCCAGGGGTTTCTTTGACTGTCCTAAGCCCACAGGGACTTTGCCGTCCTCAGCTCATGAGACTTGAGATGGGTAGCTTGATTTGCTGAGGAAATGCGGGATGACAGATTCAACTCTGGAGTCAAACATAGCCCGGAACTATCGCCTTAAACTGAGTTTTAAGCCTGGTGCCGATAAAAAGAAAGAAATTAGCCTTAGATCGGGCAAGCCGTTTGACGGGGGAAAATGAGACCCCCTAGGCCAGCTAGGTGGTCGCTGGATGCTGTGCAGACATCAGCAGCTGTTCATTTCATGCCCTCACGTCTCCTCGTTAGTATAGTGGTCAGTATCCCCGCCTGTCACGCGGGAGACCGACGGGGAGGTTAAACCTTTTCTGGATTTTTTTTAGTTCTTGACAAATATTCTTGAAGATTAGGCTGAGTCAAGTAGGGAATGGGTGCCAAGAACTGACTCTTTAAGAAAAAAGCACCGGCAACGCTAGTCATCGTACAATATTTGTGCACAATTGCTTACATTAGGCGGCCGGTCCACTTTATTGAGTCCCCCTCAGCACCATTTAGTGCTCCTGTTGTCTGCGAAGTCCAAATTGTAACCCTGAATCAGTTCCTCTTCTGACCCTTTGTATCATGTTACATGACGAGTAATGATCACCTGTTAGCTTTATCCCTAATTATAACTCTCACTCTTTCCCTGCATCTAACCCTAGCTCTAATCCCATCATTAACCTCGGTCCGGGCACACGCGTGAACCCTTACTCTCATCTCAGCCTCTCCTGGTGATACATCACACCTGGGATCGTTTGCTCCCTGTGGGCTGTGGGAAATTTGCTACCAGCACGCCCTGGAAGTGGGGCTCATTCCGCTGCAACGGGAGGTCTTCCCAGGACGCGTCACAGCTCAACGCAAGAGCTCCTGGGTTTCGAAGGCTCTTGCAGCAAGCCTTCACAAAGCAGCAGGGAGCGCCGTTCCAGATGGGAAACTTGAGACTGGATGTCCAGAAAAGCAAGACGTCAGAAGCGAAACCTTTTTCCTGCAGGGTGTGGCATACCATCCGCTTGCTCATTGCGACAGAGGTGGCACTAATGAAGGAAGAGGTCAACGTTACGTTCTTCTTTAAAATGCAAGGCCAGGAAAAGTGGCAGCGGTGGGATTTGAACCCACGCCTCCGAAGAGACTGGAGCCTTAATCCAGCGCCTTAGACCGCTCGGCCACGCTACCTCCCTGCTAGTCGCCGAAAGCGGAACTTGACCCGTTGCCCGGCCCGCTTTAGTGCTTTGCCTTTTCTCCTTGGAAAGTCTGGAGACAGGCAGTGGAAGGGCAGGCAAACTGTCAGGTGCGCAGAGGAGGGGAGACCATGAGGCAAGGTGGGAGATGGGGGCAAGAAGTGAGAAAAAAACTAATCGCAAGCTAGGGCAGGATTCGGAAAGTGAAGCCGAAAAGGGGCTTAGCATGCAGCCCAGGGGTTTCTTTGACTGTCCTAAGCCCACAGGGACTTTGCCGTCCTCAGCTCATGAGACTTGAGATGGGTAGCTTGATTTGCTGAGGAAATGCGGGATGACAGATTCAACTCTGGAGTCAAACATAGCCCGGAACTATCGCCATAAACTGAGTTTTAAGCCTGGTGCCGATAAAAAGAAAGAAATTAGCCTTAGATCGGGCAAGCCGTTTGACAGGGGAAAATGAGACCCCCCTAGGCCAGCTAGGTGGTCGCTGGATGCTGTGCAGACATCAGCAGCTGTTCATTTCATGCCCTCACGTCTCCTCGTTAGTATAGTGGTCAGTATCCCCGCCTGTCACGCGGGAGACCGGGGTTCAATTCCCCGACGGGGAGGTTAAACCTTTTCTGGATTTTTTTTAGTTCTTGACAAATATTCTTGAAGATTAGGCTGAGTCAAGTAGGGAATGGGTGCCAAGAACTGACTCTTTAAGAAAAAAGCACCGGCAACGCTAGTCATCGTACAATATTTGTGCACAATTGCTTGCATTAGGCGGCCGGTCCACTTTATTGAGTCCCCCTCAGCACCATTTAGTGCTCCTGTTGTCTGCGAAGTCCAAATTGTAACCCTGAATCAGTTCCTCTTCTGACCCTTTGTATCATGTTACATGACGAGTAATGATCACCTGTTAGCTTTATCCCTAATTATAACTCTCACTCTTTCCCTGCATCTAACCCTAGCTCTAATCCCATCATTAACCTCGGTCCGGGCACACGCGTGAACCCCTACTCTCATCTCAGCCTCTCCTGGTGATACATCACACCTGGGATCGTTTGCTCCCTGTGGGCTGTGGGAAATTTGCTACCAGCACGCCCTGGAAGTGGGGCTCATTCCGCTGCAACGGGAGGTCTTCCCAGGACGCGTCACAGCTCAACGCAAGAGCTCCTGGGTTTCGAAGGCTCTTGCAGCAAGCCTTCACAAAGCAGCAGGGAGCGCCGTTCCAGATGGGAAACTTGAGACTGGATGTCCAGAAAAGCAAGACGTCAGAAGCGAAACCTTTTTCCTGCAGGGTGTGGCATACCATCCGCTTGCTCATTGCGACAGAGGTGGCACTAATGAAGGAAGAGGTCAACGTTACGTTCTTCTTTAAAATGCAAGGCCAGGAAAAGTGGCAGCGGTGGGATTTGAACCCACGCCTCCGAAGAGACTGGAGCCTTAATCCAGCGCCTTAGACCGCTCGGCCACGCTACCTCCCTGCTAGTCGCCGAAAGCGGAACTTGACCCGTTGCCCGGCCCGCTTTAGTGCTTTGCCTTTTCTCCTTGGAAAGTCTGGAGACAGGCAGTGGAAGGGCAGGCAAACTGTCAGGTGCGCAGAGGAGGGGAGACCATGAGGCAAGGTGGGAGATGGGGGCAAGAAGTGAGAAAAAAACTAATCGCAAGCTAGGGCAGGATTCGGAAAGTGAAGCCGAAAAGGGGCTTAGCATGCAGCCCAGGGGTTTCTTTGACTGTCCTAAGCCCACAGGGACTTTGCCGTCCTCAGCTCATGAGACTTGAGATGGGTAGCTTGATTTGCTGAGGAAATGCGGGATGACAGATTCAACTCTGGAGTCAAACATAGCCCGGAACTATCGCCTTAAACTGAGTTTTAAGCCTGGTGCCGATAAAAAGAAAGAAATTAGCCTTAGATCGGGCAAGCCGTTTGACGGGGGAAAATGAGACCCCCTAGGCCAGCTAGGTGGTCGCTGGATGCTGTGCAGACATCAGCAGCTGTTCATTTCATGCCCTCACGTCTCCTCGTTAGTATAGTGGTCAGTATCCCCGCCTGTCACGCGGGAGACCGGGGTTCAATTCCCCGACGGGGAGGTTAAACCTTTTCTGGATTTTTTTTAGTTCTTGACAAATATTCTTGAAGATTAGGCTGAGTCAAGTAGGGAATGGGTGCCAAGAACTGACTCTTTAAGAAAAAAGCACCGGCAACGCTAGTCATCGTACAATATTTGTGCACAATTGCTTACATTAGGCGGCCGGTCCACTTTATTGAGTCCCCCTCAGCACCATTTAGTGCTCCTGTTGTCTGCGAAGTCCAAATTGTAACCCTGAATCAGTTCCTCTTCTGACCCTTTGTATCATGTTACATGACGAGTAATGATCACCTGTTAGCTTTATCCCTAATTATAACTCTCACTCTTTCCCTGCATCTAACCCTAGCTCTAATCCCATCATTAACCTCGGTCCGGGCACACGCGTGAACCCTTACTCTCATCTCAGCCTCTCCTGGTGATACATCACACCTGGGATCGTTTGCTCCCTGTGGGCTGTGGGAAATTCGCTACCAGCACGCCCTGGAAGTGGGGCTCATTCCGCTGCAACGGGAGGTCTTCCCAGGACGCGTCACAGCTCAACGCAAGAGCTCCTGGGTTTCGAAGGCTCTTGCAGCAAGCCTTCACAAAGCAGCAGGGAGCGCCGTTCCAGATGGGAAACTTGAGACTGGATGTCCAGAAAAGCAAGACGTCAGAAGCGAAACCTTTTTCCTGCAGGGTGTGGCATACCATCCGCTTGCTCATTGCGACAGAGGTGGCACTAATGAAGGAAGAGGTCAACGTTACGTTCTTCTTTAAAATGCAAGGCCAGGAAAAGTGGCAGCGGTGGGATTTGAACCCACGCCTCCGAAGAGACTGGAGCCTTAATCCAGCGCCTTAGACCGCTCGGCCACGCTACCTCCCTGCTAGTCGCCGAAAGCGGAACTTGACCCGTTGCCCGGCCCGCTTTAGTGCTTTGCCTTTTCTCCTTGGAAAGTCTGGAGACAGGCAGTGGAAGGGCAGGCAAACTGTCAGGTGCGCAGAGGAGGGGAGACCATGAGGCAAGGTGGGAGATGGGGGCAAGAAGTGAGAAAAAAACGAATCGCAAGCTAGGGCAGGATTCGGAAAGTGAAGCCGAAAAGGGGCTTAGCATGCAGCCCAGGGGTTTCTTTGACTGTCCTAAGCCCACAGGGACTTTGCCGTCCTCAGCTCATGAGACTTGAGATGGGTAGCTTGATTTGCTGAGGAAATGCGGGATGACAGATTCAACTCTGGAGTCAAACATAGCCCGGAACTATCGCCTTAAACTGAGTTTTAAGCCTGGTGCCGATAAAAAGAAAGAAATTAGCCTTAGATCGGGCAAGCCGTTTGACGGGGGAAAATGAGACCCCCTAGGCCAGCTAGGTGGTCGCTGGATGCTGTGCAGACATCAGCAGCTGTTCATTTCATGCCCTCACGTCTCCTCGTTAGTATAGTGGTCAGTATCCCCGCCTGTCACCCGGGAGACCGGGGTTCAATTCCCCGACGGGGAGGTTAAACCTTTTCTGGATTTTTTTTAGTTCTTGACAAATATTCTTGAAGATTAGGCTGAGTCAAGTAGGGAATGGGTGCCAAGAACTGACTCTTTAAGAAAAAAGCACCGGCAACGCTAGTCATCGTACAATATTTGTGCACAATTGCTTACATTAGGCAGCCGGTCCACTTTATTGAGTCCCCCTCAGCACCATTTAGTGCTCCTGTTGTCTGCGAAGTCCAAATTGTAACCCTGAATCAGTTCCTCTTCTGACCCTTTGTATCATGTTACATGACGAGTAATGATCACCTGTTAGCTTTATCCCTAATTATAACTCTCACTCTTTCCCTGCATCTAACCCTAGCTCTAATCCCATCATTAACCTCGGTCCGGGCACACGCGTGAACCCTTACTCTCATCTCAGCCTCTCCTGGTGATACATCACACCTGGGATCGTTTGCTCCCTGTGGGCTGTGGGAAATTTGCTACCAGCACGCCCTGGAAGTGGGGCTCATTCCGCTGCAACGGGAGGTCTTCCCAGGACGCGTCACAGCTCAACGCAAGAGCTCCTGGGTTTCGAAGGCTCTTGCAGCAAGCCTTCACAAAGCAGCAGGGAGCGCCGTTCCAGATGGGAAACTTGAGACTGGATGTCCAGAAAAGCAAGACGTCAGAAGCGAAACCTTTTTCCTGCAGGGTGTGGCATACCATCCGCTTGCTCATTGCGACAGAGGTGGCACTAATGAAGGAAGAGGTCAACGTTACGTTCTTCTTTAAAATGCAAGGCCAGGAAAAGTGGCAGCGGTGGGATTTGAACCCACGCCTCCGAAGAGACTGGAGCCTTAATCCAGCGCCTTAGACCGCTCGGCCACGCTACCTCCCTGCTAGTCGCCGAAAGCGGAACTTGACCCGTTGCCCGGCCCGCTTTAGTGCTTTGCCTTTTCTCCTTGGAAAGTCTGGAGACAGGCAGTGGAAGGGCAGGCAAACTGTCAGGTGCGCAGAGGAGGGGAGACCATGAGGCAAGGTGGGAGATGGGGGCAAGAAGTGAGAAAAAAACTAATCGCAAGCTAGGGCAGGATTCGGAAAGTGAAGCCGAAAAGGGGCTTAGCATGCAGCCCAGGGGTTTCTTTGACTGTCCTAAGCCCACAGGGACTTTGCCGTCCTCAGCTCATGAGACTTGAGATGGGTAGCTTGATTTGCTGAGGAAATGCGGGATGACAGATTCAACTCTGGAGTCAAACATAGCCCGGAACTATCGCCTTAAACTGAGTTTTAAGCCTGGTGCCGATAAAAAGAAAGAAATTAGCCTTAGATCGGGCAAGCCGTTTGACGGGGGAAAATGAGACCCCCTAGGCCAGCTAGGTGGTCGCTGGATGCTGTGCAGACATCAGCAGCTGTTCATTTCATGCCCTCACGTCTCCTCGTTAGTATAGTGGTCAGTATCCCCGCCTGTCACGCGGGAGACCGGGGTTCAATTCCCCGACGGGGAGGTTAAACCTTTTCTGGATTTTTTTTAGTTCTTGACAAATATTCTTGAAGATTAGGCTGAGTCAAGTAGGGAATGGGTGCCAAGAACTGACTCTTTAAGAAAAAAGCACCGGCAACGCTAGTCATCGTACAATATTTGTGCACAATTGCTTACATTAGGCGGCCGGTCCACTTTATTGAGTCCCCCTCAGCACCATTTAGTGCTCCTGTTGTCTGCGAAGTCCAAATTGTAACCCTGAATCAGTTCCTCTTCTGACCCTTTGTATCATGTTACATGACGAGTAATGATCACCTGTTAGCTTTATCCCTAATTATAACTCTCACTCTTTCCCTGCATCTAACCCTAGCTCTAATCCCATCATTAACCTCGGTCCGGGCACACGCGTGAACCCTTACTCTCATCTCAGCCTCTCCTGGTGATACATCACACCTGGGATCGTTTGCTCCCTGTGGGCTGTGGGAAATTTGCTACCAGCACGCCCTGGAAGTGGGGCTCATTCCGCTGCAACGGGAGGTCTTCCCAGGACGCGTCACAGCTCAACGCAAGAGCTCCTGGGTTTCGAAGGCTCTTGCAGCAAGCCTTCACAAAGCAGCAGGGAGCGCCGTTCCAGATGGGAAACTTGAGACTGGATGTCCAGAAAAGCAAGACGTCAGAAGCGAAACCTTTTTCCTGCAGGGTGTGGCATACCATCCGCTTGCTCATTGCGACAGAGGTGGCACTAATGAAGGAAGAGGTCAACGTTACGTTCTTCTTTAAAATGCAAGGCCAGGAAAAGTGGCAGCGGTGGGATTTGAACCCACGCCTCCGAAGAGACTGGAGCCTTAATCCAGCGCCTTAGACCGCTCGGCCACGCTACCTCCCTGCTAGTCGCCGAAAGCGGAACTTGACCCGTTGCCCGGCCCGCTTTAGTGCTTTGCCTTTTCTCCTTGGAAAGTCTGGAGACAGGCAGTGGAAGGGCAGGCAAACTGTCAGGTGCGCAGAGGAGGGGAGACCATGAGGCAAGGTGGGAGATGGGGGCAAGAAGTGAGAAAAAAACTAATCGCAAGCTAGGGCAGGATTCGGAAAGTGAAGCCGAAAAGGGGCTTAGCATGCAGCCCAGGGGTTTCTTTGACTGTCCTAAGCCCACAGGGACTTTGCCGTCCTCAGCTCATGAGACTTGAGATGGGTAGCTTGATTTGCTGAGGAAATGCGGGATGACAGATTCAACTCTGGAGTCAAACATAGCCCGGAACTATCGCCTTAAACTGAGTTTTAAGCCTGGTGCCGATAAAAAGAAAGAAATTAGCCTTAGATCGGGCAAGCCGTTTGACGGGGGAAAATGAGACCCCCCTAGGCCAGCTAGGTGGTCGCTGGATGCTGTGCAGACATCAGCAGCTGTTCATTTCATGCCCTCACGTCTCCTCGTTAGTATAGTGGTCAGTATCCCCGCCTGTCACGCGGGAGACCGGGGTTCAATTCCCCGACGGGGAGGTTAAACCTTTTCTGGATTTTTTTTAGTTCTTGACAAATATTCTTGAAGATTAGGCTGAGTCAAGTAGGGAATGGGTGCCAAGAACTGACTCTTTAAGAAAAAAGCACCGGCAACGCTAGTCATCGTACAATATTTGTGCACAATTGCTTACATTAGGCGGCCGGTCCACTTTATTGAGTCCCCCTCAGCACCATTTAGTGCTCCTGTTGTCTGCGAAGTCCAAATTGTAACCCTGAATCAGTTCCTCTTCTGACCCTTTGTATCATGTTACATGACGAGTAATGATCACCTGTTAGCTTTATCCCTAATTATAACTCTCACTCTTTCCCTGCATCTAACCCTAGCTCTAATCCCATCATTAACCTCGGTCCGGGCACACGCGTGAACCCCTACTCTCATCTCAGCCTCTCCTGGTGATACATCACACCTGGGATCGTTTGCTCCCTGTGGGCTGTGGGAAATTTGCTACCAGCACGCCCTGGAAGTGGGGCTCATTCCGCTGCAACGGGAGGTCTTCCCAGGACGCGTCACAGCTCAACGCAAGAGCTCCTGGGTTTCGAAGGCTCTTGCAGCAAGCCTTCACAAAGCAGCAGGGAGCGCCGTTCCAGATGGGAAACTTGAGACTGGATGTCCAGAAAAGCAAGACGTCAGAAGCGAAACCTTTTTCCTGCAGGGTGTGGCATACCATCCGCTTGCTCATTGCGACAGAGGTGGCACTAATGAAGGAAGAGGTCAACGTTACGTTCTTCTTTAAAATGCAAGGCCAGGAAAAGTGGCAGCGGTGGGATTTGAACCCACGCCTCCGAAGAGACTGGAGCCTTAATCCAGCGCCTTAGACCGCTCGGCCACGCTACCTCCCTGCTAGTCGCCGAAAGCGGAACTTGACCCGTTGCCCGGCCCGCTTTAGTGCTTTGCCTTTTCTCCTTGGAAAGTCTGGAGACAGGCAGTGGAAGGGCAGGCAAACTGTCAGGTGCGCAGAGGAGGGGAGACCATGAGGCAAGGTG
This sequence comes from Ambystoma mexicanum, assembly GCF_040938575.1. Lineage (NCBI taxonomy): Eukaryota > Metazoa > Chordata > Amphibia > Caudata > Ambystomatidae > Ambystoma > Ambystoma mexicanum. The sequence goes on from NC_090921.1 coordinate 238,010,539, forward strand.
GGAGATGGGGGCAAGAAGTAAGAAAAAAACTAATCGCAAGCTAGGGCAGGATTCGGAAAGTGAAGCCGAAAAGGGGCTTAGCATGCAGCCCAGGGGTTTCTTTGACTGTCCTAAGCCCACAGGGACTTTGCCGTCCTCAGCTCATGAGACTTGAGATGGGTAGCTTGATTTGCTGAGGAAATGCGGGATGACAGATTCAACTCTGGAGTCAAACATAGCCCGGAACTATCGCCTTAAACTGAGTTTTAAGCCTGGTGCCGATAAAAAGAAAGAAATTAGCCTTAGATCGGGCAAGCCGTTTGACGGGGGAAAATGAGACCCCCTAGGCCAGCTAGGTGGTCGCTGGATGCTGTGCAGACATCAGCAGCTGTTCATTTCATGCCCTCACGTCTCCTCGTTAGTATAGTGGTCAGTATCCCCGCCTGTCACGCGGGAGACCGGGGTTCAATTCCCCGACGGGGAGGTTAAACCTTTTCTGGATTTTTTTTAGTTCTTGACAAATATTCTTGAAGATTAGGCTGAGTCAAGTAGGGAATGGGTGCCAAGAACTGACTCTTTAAGAAAAAAGCACCGGCAACGCTAGTCATCGTACAATATTTGTGCACAATTGCTTACATTAGGCGGCCGGTCCACTTTATTGAGTCCCCCTCAGCACCATTTAGTGCTCCTGTTGTCTGCGAAGTCCAAATTGTAACCCTGAATCAGTTCCTCTTCTGACCCTTTGTATCATGTTACATGACGAGTAATGATCACCTGTTAGCTTTATCCCTAATTATAACTCTCACTCTTTCCCTGCATCTAACCCTAGCTCTAATCCCATCATTAACCTCGGTCCGGGCACACGCGTGAACCCTTACTCTCATCTCAGCCTCTCCTGGTGATACATCACACCTGGGATCGTTTGCTCCCTGTGGGCTGTGGGAAATTTGCTACCAGCACGCCCTGGAAGTGGGGCTCATTCCGCTGCAACGGGAGGTCTTCCCAGGACGCGTCACAGCTCAACGCAAGAGCTCCTGGGTTTCGAAGGCTCTTGCAGCAAGCCTTCACAAAGCAGCAGGGAGCGCCGTTCCAGATGGGAAACTTGAGACTGGATGTCCAGAAAAGCAAGACGTCAGAAGCGAAACCTTTTTCCTGCAGGGTGTGGCATACCATCCGCTTGCTCATTGCGACAGAGGTGGCACTAATGAAGGAAGAGGTCAACGTTACGTTCTTCTTTAAAATGCAAGGCCAGGAAAAGTGGCAGCGGTGGGATTTGAACCCACGCCTCCGAAGAGACTGGAGCCTTAATCCAGCGCCTTAGACCGCTCAGCCACGCTACCTCCCTGCTAGTCGCCGAAAGCGGAACTTGACCCGTTGCCCGGCCCGCTTTAGTGCTTTGCCTTTTCTCCTTGGAAAGTCTGGAGACAGGCAGTGGAAGGGCAGGCAAACTGTCAGGTGCGCAGAGGAGGGGAGACCATGAGGCAAGGTGGGAGATGGGGGCAAGAAGTGAGAAAAAAACTAATCGCAAGCTAGGGCAGGATTCGGAAAGTGAAGCCGAAAAGGGGCTTAGCATGCAGCCCAGGGGTTTCTTTGACTGTCCTAAGCCCACAGGGACTTTGCCGTCCTCAGCTCATGAGACTTGAGATGGGTAGCTTGATTTGCTGAGGAAATGCGGGATGACAGATTCAACTCTGGAGTCAAACATAGCCCGGAACTATCGCCTTAAACTGAGTTTTA